>NW_026600685.1:0-10000 GCF_029448725.1 Salvelinus fontinalis | reverse complement strand
TGCTACAGATGCCTCAAGTTTTGATTGGCATGCTGACTGCAGGAATGTCCACCAGAGCTGGTGCCAGAGAATTGAATGTTCATTTCTCTACCATAAGCCGCCTCCAATAGCCTTCTTCTGGTTAAAGACACCATGATTACACTAAGGTACAGAATGAACATTTACTGTAGTGTTTTGGGGGGGTCAGAAGGGATGTGTGTTTCTCTCTCTCATATGCTCTTATAATCCACACACACACACACACACACACACACACACACACACACACACACACACACACACACACACACACACACAAACACTTCTCAAAGAGCCTATGAGATGGGAATGGCTTGTTCCTGCCCAGTTAAGACATCAGGAAGTAGTATCAGTCTCTGTCTGATAGTCAACACAGGACTGAGTTTGATTAAGGTATTCTATCTGTATAGTTACACTCATCAATTAGAGAGAGAGACAGAGAGCCAGAGAGAATGACAGAGAGAGAATGACAGAGAGAGAATGACAGAGAGAGAATGACAGAGAGAGAGACACAGAGAGAGAGAGACAGAGAGAGAGAGACAGAGAGAGAGAGACAGAGAGAGAGAGACAGAGAGAGAGAGACAGAGAGAGAGAGACAGAGAGAGAGAGACACAGAGAGAAAGACAGAGAGAAAGACAGAGAGAGACAGGAGGTTGTAAGTGTGTGTATTCCTCATAAAGCAGGACTAAATCCAGTCATGTGTCTTTGTTCAAACAGACTTGTATTTATTTGGACTGGTGACTCGTCTTGTGTGAGTGTGTGAGGTCCACTAGCCACCTGCAACAACAGTTCTCAGCCTCTGGACAAACAACTATCATCCATAGACCTCAATGTAAAGACAGATCACTAACCTATAGACCTCAATGTAAAGACAGATCACTAACCTATAGACCTCAATGTAAAGACAGATCACTAACCTATAGACCTCAATGTAAAGACAGATCACTAACCTATAGACCTCAATGTAAAGACAGATCACTAACCTATAGACCTCAATGTAAAGACAGCTCACTAACCTATAGGCCTCAATGTAAAGACAGATCACTAACCTATAGACCTCAATGTAATGTGTGTTTCTCTCTCTCATATGCTCGTATAATCCACACACACACACACACACACACACACACACACACACACACACACACACACACACACACACACACACACACACACACACACACACACACACACACACACACACACACACACACACACACACACACGCCTGGCTGGGTGTGCTTTTCCAGTGGACCTCCCGTTGTTTCTGAATCGTTTCTCAGAATTCCAGTTTCCTGGTTGAGTTGGAATGTTCTGTCGTTCAGACACATTTCACGCTTCACTTTATCCTCTCTATTCTGGAGCTCAGCTTTCAGTAGGGCACGTGGACACACACACACACACACACACACACACACACACACACACACACACACACACACACACACACACACATTCGCACGTGTGCACAAACAGATGAAAACAAGGTATCTGTTTTTGATAAAGTGTGTCTGTTTAACGTGTGTGTGTGTGTGTGGTGTGTGTGTGTCTGTTTAACGTGTGTGTGTGGTGTGTGTGTGTGTGTGTGTGCGGAACAGTTTAAGTGTGTTATTTTTGGGAAAAGAGGAATCTCTGAGTTACCTGGTCATTCTATAAACCTGAACATCAGAGAGAAGGTTAGGGGAAGGTTAGAAATTGTTGATATAAGGTTACAATGTGTTGATTATAGGTTAGTGATGGCTGATAGAAGGTTGGAGATGGTTGATTTAAAGGTATGGGTTGGTTTAAAGATGTTATATTTAAAGTTGTGGACCGAAAGGTTTGGGGAGACAGAATGGTGGAGAGTTTGGTTGTAATGTGGGAGTGTTGTCTCAGATATGTTTAACTCAGTGTTTTTTTCCTCGCTCTCTCTCTCTCTTTCTCTCTCGTTCTCGTTCTCTCTCTCTCGTTCTCGTTCTCTCTCTCGTTCTCTCTCTCTCTCTCTCTCTCTCGTTCTCTTTCTTTCTCTCTCTCTCTCGTTCTCGTTCTCTCTCTCGTTCTCTTTCTTTCGCTCTCTCTCTCGTTCTCTTTCTTTCTCTCTCTCTCTCGTTCTCTTTCTTTCGCTCTCTCTCTCGTTCTCTTTCTTTCTCTCTCTCTCTCGTTCTCTTTCTTTCTCTCTCTCTCTCGTTCTCGTTCTCTCTCTCGTTCTCTTTCTTTTTCACTCTCTCTCTCTCTCTCGTTCTCTTTCTTTCTCTCTCTCTCGTTCTCTTTCTTTCTCTCTCTCTCGTTCTTTCTTTCGCTCTCTCTCTCGTTCTCTTTCTTTCTCTCTCTCTCTCTCTCTCTCGTTCTCTTTCTCTCTCTCTCTCGTTCTCTCTCTCTCTCTCTCGTTCTCTTTCTTTCTCTCTCTCTCTTTCTCTCTCGCTCTTGTTCTCGTTCTCTCTCTCTCTTTCTTTCTCTCTCTCTCGTTCTCGTTCCTTCTCTCTCTCTCTCGTTCTCGTTCTCTCTCTCTCGTTCTCTTTCTTTCGCTCTCTCTCTCGTTCTCTTTCTCTCTCTCTCTCTCTCGTTCTCTTTCTCTCTCTCTCTCGTTCTCTCTCGCTTTTGTTCTCCTTCTCTCTCTTTCTTTCTCTCTCTCTCTCTCTCGTTCCTTCTCTCTCTCTCGTTCTCTTTCTTTCTTTCTCTCTCTCTCTCGTTCTCTTTCTTTCGCTCTCTCTCTCGTTCTCTTTCTTTCTCTCTCTCTCTCTCTCTCTCGTTCTCTTTCTCTCTCTCTCTCGTTCTCTCTCTCTCTCTCTCTCTCGTTCTCTTTCTTTCTCTCTCTCTCTTTCTCTCTCGCTCTTGTTCTCGTTCTCTCTCTCTCTTTCTTTCTCTCTCTCTCGTTCTCGTTCCTTCTCTCTCTCTCTCGTTCTCGTTCTCTCTCTCTCGTTCTCTTTCTTTCGCTCTCTCTCTCGTTCTCTTTCTCTCTCTCTCGTTCTCTTTCTCTCTCTCTCTCGTTCTCTCTCGCTTTTGTTCTCCTTCTCTCTCTTTCTTTCTCTCTCTCTCGTTCTCGTTCCTTCTCTCTCTCTCTCGTTCTCGTTCTCTCTCTCTCGTTCTCTTTCTTTCGCTCTCTCTCTCGTTCTCTTTCTCTCTCTCTCTCTCTCGTTCTCTTTCTCTCTCTCTCTCGTTCTCTCTCGCTCTTGTTCTCGTTCTCTCTCTTTCTTTCTCTCTCTCTCGTTCTCGTTCCTTCTCTCTCTCTCTCGTTCTCGTTCTCTCTCTCGTTCTCTTTCTTTCGCTCTCTCTCTCGTTCTCTTTCTCTCTCTCTCTCTCTCGTTCTCTTTCTCTCTCTCTCTCGTTCTCTCTCGCTTTTGTTCTCCTTCTCTCTCTTTCTTTCTCTCTCTCTCTCTCTCGTTCCTTCTCTCTCTCTCGTTCTCTTTCTTTCTTTCTCTCTCTCTCTCGTTCTCTTTCTTTCGCTCTCTCTCTCGTTCTCTTTCTTTCTCTCTCTCTCTCTCTCTCTCTCTCTCGTTCTCTTTCTCTCTCTCTCTCGTTCTCTCTCTCTCTCTCTCTCTCGTTCTCTTTCTTTCTCTCTCTCTTTCTCTCTCGCTCTTGTTCTCGTTCTCTCTCTCTTTCTTTCTCTCTCTCTCGTTCTCGTTCCTTCTCTCTCTCTCTCGTTCTCGTTCTCTCTCTCTCGTTCTCTTTCTTTCGCTCTCTCTCTCGTTCTCTTTCTCTCTCTCTCTCTCTCGTTCTCTTTCTCTCTCTCTCTCGTTCTCTCTCGCTTTTGTTCTCCTTCTCTCTCTTTCTTTCTCTCTCTCTCTCTCTCGTTCCTTCTCTCTCTCTCGTTCTCTTTCTTTCTTTCTCTCTCTCTCTCGTTCTCTTTCTTTCTTTCGCTCTCTCTCTCGTTCTCTTTCTTTCTCTCTCTCTCTCTCTCTCTCTCGTTCTCTTTCTCTCTCTCTCTCGTTCTCTCTCTCTCTCTCTCTCTCGTTCTCTTTCTTTCTCTCTCTCTCTTTCTCTCTCGCTCTTGTTCTCGTTCTCTCTCTCTCTTTCTTTCTCTCTCTCTCGTTCTCGTTCCTTCTCTCTCTCTCTCGTTCTCTCTCTCTCGTTCTCTTTCTTTCGCTCTCTCTCTCGTTCTCTTTCTCTCTCTCTCTCTCTCGTTCTCTTTCTCTCTCTCTCTCGTTCTCTCTCGCTTTTGTTCTCCTTCTCTCTCTTTCTTTCTCTCTCTCTCGTTCTCGTTCCTTCTCTCTCTCTCTCGTTCTCGTTCTCTCTCTCTCGTTCTCTTTCTTTCGCTCTCTCTCTCGTTCTCTTTCTCTCTCTCGTTCTCTTTCTCTCTCTCTCTCGTTCTCTCTCGCTCTTGTTCTCGTTCTCTCTCTTTCTTTCTCTCTCTCTCGTTCTCGTTCCTTCTCTCTCTCTCTCGTTCTCGTTCTCTCTCTCGTTCTCTTTCTTTCTTTCTCTCTCTCTCTCGTTCTCTTTCTTTCGTTCTCTTTCTTTCTCTCTCTCTCGTTCTCTTTCTTTCTCTCTCTCTCGTTCTTTCTTTCGCTCTCTCTCTCGTTCTCTTTCTTTCTCTCTCTCTCTCTCTCTCTCGTTCTCTTTCTCTCTCTCTCTCGTTCTCTCTCTCTCTCTCTCTCGTTCTCTTTCTTTCTCTCTCTCTCTTTCTCTCTCGCTCTTGTTCTCGTTCTCTCTCTCTTTCTTTCTCTCTCTCTCGTTCTCGTTCCTTCTCTCTCTCGTTCTCGTTCTCGTTCTCTCTCT
The DNA here is from genome assembly GCF_029448725.1 of Salvelinus fontinalis. Classification (NCBI taxonomy): domain Eukaryota; kingdom Metazoa; phylum Chordata; class Actinopteri; order Salmoniformes; family Salmonidae; genus Salvelinus; species Salvelinus fontinalis. The sequence continues at coordinate 5,290 of NW_026600685.1, read as the reverse complement.
CTCGTTCTCTTTCTTTCGCTCTCTCTCTCGTTCTCTTTCTCTCTCTCTCTCTCTCGTTCTCCTCTCTCTCGTTCTCTTTCTTTCTCTCTCTCTCTCGTTCTCTTTCTTTCTCTCTCTCTCGTTCTCTTTCTTTCTCTCTCTCTCTCGTTCTCGTTCTCTTTCTCTCTCTCTCGTTCTCTTTCTTTCTCTCTCTCTCTCGTTCTCTCTCTCTCTCGTTCTCTTTCTTTCTTTCTCTCTCTCTCGTTCTCTTTCTTTCGCTCTCTCTCTCGTTCTCTTTCTTTTTCGCTCTCTCTCTCGTTCTCTTTCTTTCTCTCTCTCTCTCTCGTTCTCTTTCTCTCTCTCTCTCGTTCTCTCTCTCTCTCTCTCTCTCTTTCTCTCTCGCTCTTGTTCTCGTTCTCTCTCTCTCTTTCTTTCTCTCTCTCTCTCTCTCTTTGTCTCTGTCTCGCTCTTTTCCCCTCTCTCACGCTCTCCTCTCTCTCTCTGTTTCTTTCTTTCTGTTCTCCAGTATTGTTCGGGAGTACCTGAGTGGCGCTCCGTTCTCCTCCTACCAGGAGACGATGTTCTTCTCTCGCTTCCTGCAGTGGAAGTGGCTGGAGAGGTGGGTCATGAGCCAGTCAATACATTCTCTCTCTCATAGGGTTCCACAGGGCCTTTCAGAGGCTGGAGAGGTGGGTCATGAGCCAGTCAATACATTCTCTCTCTCATAGGGTTCCACAGCGCCTTTCAGAGGCTGGAGAGGTGGGTCATGAGCCAGTCAATACATTCTCTCTCTCATAGGGTTCCACAGCGCCTTTCAGAGGCTGGAGAGGTGGGTCATGAGCCAGTCAATACATTCTCTCTCTCATAGGGTTCCACAGCGCCTTTCAGAGGCTGGAGAGGTGGGTCATGAGCCAGTCAATACATTCTCTCTCTCATAGGGTTCCACAGCGCCTTTCAGAGGCTGGAGAGGTGGGTCATGAGCCAGTCTATACATTCTCTCTCTCATAGGGTTCCACAGGGCCTTTCAGAACCTATTCAACCCTCCCCCTTTTCTTACTTTCCCCACATGTTCTTGTGTTACAGCCTGAATTTGAAATAGATTCAATTGAGATGTTTGTGTCACTGGTCTACACACTATACTACTCCATCATGTCAAAGTAGAATTTTAGTTTGTAGAAAGTGTTTACAATGAATAAAGAAAAATGTAAAAGCTGAAATGTCATGAGTTAATAAGTATTTGAACCCTGTGTTATGGCAAGTCTGAATAAGTTCAGCGTGCTTAAACATGTGCTTCAGTCACACGGGATGTCAGGGTAGTCTAGTGGTTAGAGTGTAGAGGCAGTAGGGTAGTCTAGTGGTTAGAGTGTAGAGGCGGTAGGGTAGTCTAGTGGTTAGAGTGTAGAGGCGGTAGGGTAGTCTAGTGGTTAGAGTGTAGAGGTGGCAGGGTAGCCTAGTGGTTAGAGTGTAGAGGCGGTAGGGTAGTCTAGTGGTTAGAGTGTAGAGGCGGTAGGGTAGTCTAGTGGTTAGAGTGTAGAGGTGGCAGGGTAGCCTAGTGGTTAGAGTGTAGAGGCGGTAGGGTAGTCTAGTGGTTAGAGTGTAGAGGTGGCAGGGTAGCCTAGTGGTTAGAGTGTAGAGGCGGTAGGGTAGTCTAGTGGTTAGAGTGTAGAGGTGGCAGGGTAGCCTAGTGGTTAGAGTGTAGAGGTGGCAGGGTAGTCTAGTGGTTAGAGCGTTGGACTAGTAACCGAAATGTTGCAAGATGGAATCCCCCGAGCTGACAAGGTAAAAATCTCTGTCGTTCTGCCCCTGAACAAGGCAGTTAATCCACTGTTCCTAGTCCGTCGTTGTAAATAAGAATGTGTTCTTAACTGACTTGCCTCGTTAAATAAAGGTTAAATAAAATAAATAAATACACATTTGCATGGACTCACACTGTGTTCAGTAATAGTAGTTAACAGGATTTGATTTTAATGACTTCCCCCTCAATCCAGTAGTGAATTTCAAACAAATAACATTGTAGTTACCCCACAATACTAAACTAAATGACGAGTGAAAAGTAGGAAGCCTGTACAGAATAAAAAATATTCCTAAACATGCATCCTGTTTGCAACAAGGCACTTAAGTAATACTGCAAAGAAAATAACTTTCTGTCCTGAATACAAAGTGTTGTGTTTGATTTGCCCAGAACACATCACTGAGTACCACTCTATATGTTTTCAAGCATGGTGGTGGCTGCATCATGTTATGGGTATGCTTGTCATCAGCAAGGACCTAGACCTTTTTTTTAGGATAAAAAATAAACGGAATACAGCTAAGCACAGGCTAGAGGAAAACCTGCTTCAGTCTGCTTTACACCAGACACTGGGAGAGGAATTCACCTTTCAGCAGGACAATAACCTACAACACAAGGCCAAATCTACACTGGAGTGTCTTACCAAGATGACTTTGAATGTTCCTGAGTGACCAAGTTACAGTTTTGACTTAAATCTAATTGAAAATCTATGCCAAGACTTGAAAATGGTTGTCTAACAATGATCAAGAACCAACTTGACAGAGATTGAAGATTAAAAATAATAATAATAATAATAATAATAATAATAATGTGAAAAATTATATACAATCCAGGTGTGTAAAGCTCTTAGAGACTCACCCAGAGACTCACAGCTCTTAGAGACTTACCCAGAGACTCACAGCTCTTAGAGACTCACCCAGAGACTCACAGCTCTTAGAGACTTACCCAGAGACTCACAGCTCTTAGAGACTTACCCAGAGACTCACAGCTCTTAGAGACTCACCCAGAGACTCACAGCTCTTAGAGACTCACCCAGAGACTCACAGCTCTTAGAGACTTACCCAGAGACTCACAGCTCTTAGAGACTTACCCAGAGACTCCCAGCTCTTAGAGACTTACCCAGAGACTCACAGCTCTTAGAGACTTACCCAGAGACTCACAGCTCTTAGAGACTTACCCAGAGACTCACAGCTCTTAGAGACTTACCCAGAGACTCACAGCTCTTAGAGACTTACCCAGAGACTCACAGCTCTTAGAGACTTACCCAGAGACTCACAGCTCTTAGAGACTTACCCAGAAAGACTCACAGCTCTTAGAGACTTACCCAGAAAGACTCACAGCTCTTAGAGACTTACCCAGAAAGACTCACAGCTCTTAGAGACTTACCCAGAGACTCACAGCTCTTAGAGACTTACCCAGAGACTCACAGCTCTTAGAGACTTACCCAGAGGACTCACAAGCTCTTAGAGACTTACCCAGAAGACTCACAGCTCTTAGAGACTTACCCAGAAAGACTCACAGCTCTTAGAGACTTACCCAGAAGACTCACAGCTCTTAGAGACTTACCCAGAGACTCACAGCTCTTAGAGACTTACCCAGAAAGACTCACAGCTCTTAGAGACTTACCCAGAAAGACTCACAGCTCTTAGAGACTTACCCAGAAAGACTCACAGCTGTAATCACTGCCAAAGGTGATACTAACATGTACTGTCTCGGGGGGTTGAGTAAAGTAGCCTCTTTTGGACCGGTTTCCCGGACATACAGCAAGCCAAGTCCTAGACTAAAAAGATTATCTGTTGAAAGTGCTTTTTAGTCCAAGATTATAATCGGGTTGTTAAATAAACAAATGTTCTGTCAATCAATGAATCAAATAAATGTATTTATATAGCCCTTCTTACATCAGCTGATATCTCAAAGTGCTGTACAGAAACCCAGCCTAGAACCCAAAACAACAAGCAATGCAGGTGTAGAAGCACGGTGGCTAGGAAAAACTCCCTAGAAAGGCAGGAACCTAGGAAGAAACCTAGAGAGGAACCAGGCTCTGAGGGGCCAGTCACACACATACCTTTCTTTCCTCTGTATGAAAGCTGAAACACACCATCTCTCTCTCTCCTACAGGCAACCAGTAACCAAAAATACCTTCAGGCATTACAGAGTACTAGGAAAAGGTGGATTTGGTGAGGTGAGTGCTTTACTCTGAATGTTTGACCATGAGTGAGGTGACTGTTTGACCCCGAGTGAGGTGACTGTTTGACCCCGAGTGAGGTGACTGTTTGACCCCGAGTGAGGTGACTGTTTGACCCCGAGTGAGGTGACTGTTTGACCATGAGTGAGATGACTGTTTGACCCCGAGTGAGGTGACTGTTTGACCCCGAGTGAGGTGACTGTTTGACCCCGAGTGAGGTGACTGTTTGACCCCGAGTGAGGTGACTGTTTGACCCCGAGTGAGGTGACTGTTTGACCCCGAGTGAGGTGACTGTTTGACCCCGAGTGAGGTGACTGTTTGACCCCGAGTGAGGTGACTGTTTGATCCCGAGTGAGGTGACTGTTTGACCCTGAGTGAGATGACTGCTGTATGTTAATGCAAAATGAATGTGTGTAAACTTAAGAATGTGTGCGTGTGCTAACTTGTGCAAGTGTTTCCATACTTCTGTATGTGTTAACCGTTCCTTCTCCCCTCTCCTCTTCTCCTCTCCCCTCTTCTCCTCTCCCCTCTCCTCCTCTTCTCCTCCTCTCCTCTTCTCCCCTCTCCTCTTCTCCTCTCCCCTCTTCTCCTCTCCCCTCTCCTCTTCTCCCCTCTCCTCTCCCCTCTCCTTCTCTCCCCTCTCCTCCTCTCCCCTCTCCTCTCCCCCCTCTCCTCTCCCCCCTCTCCCCTCTCCTCTCCCTCCTCTCCCCTCTCCTCTCCCTCCTCTCCCCTCTCCTCTCTCTCCTCTCCTCTCCCCTCCCCTCTCCTCTCTCTCCCCTCTCCTCTCCTCTCCTCCCCTCTCCTCTCTCTCCCCTCTCTCCTCTCCTCTCCCCTCCCCTCTCTCTCCCCTCTCTTCCTCTCCCCTCTCCTCTCCTCCTCCCCTCCCCTCCTCCAGGTGTGTGCCTGTCAGGTCCGGGCCACTGGTAAGATGTACGCCTGTAAAAAGCTGGAGAAGAAGAGAGTGAAGAAGAGAAAAGGTGAAGCCATGGCACTAAACGAAAAACGCATTTTAGAAAAAGTTAACAGTAGTTTTGTAGTAAGTACTTTTTTCTTATTCAAACTCAATTTATCTGATTATGTTGTCCCTCTCTCTGTCTCTCTCTCTCTCTCTCTCCCTCTCCCCCTCTCTCTCTCTCTCTCTCTCTCTCTCTGTGTCTGTCTCTGTCTCTGTATCTCTCTCTGTCTCTGTCTCTCTCTCTCTGTCTCTCTCTCTGTCTCTCTCTCTCTCTCTGTCTCTCTCTCTCTGTCTCTCTCTCTGTCTCTCTCTCTCTCTCTCTCTCTGTCTCTCTCTCTGTCTCTGTCTCTCTCTCTCTGTCTCTCTCTCTCTGTCTCTCTCT
>NW_026600684.1:107500-150183 GCF_029448725.1 Salvelinus fontinalis | reverse complement strand
TTATCAGCATTTCAGTCTTCAGTGATTCCTCGAATCAGATACACGACAATATTGATCTCCTCTCAGAAAGTTATGGATCGTTGCAATAAGACAGCCATGGACAATTGTGCAAGACAAAGAAATTAAACCATTCCTGTCGTACTTAATAGGCCTTATTTATGCGACGGGCGGAATAAGATCTATTGCATTTGGAAACATCCCTATTGACATTGGTCTAATAGGCTAATTGATAACCTCGTCAAAATCGTAAGTTGAAGTCTCCATTCCAAACCGTCTTGGAATGCACCTGCGGCACTTCCCGCGGGCTTTATGCTGCCTTCATGACAAACGGGAAACTGTGCGCAACGAGTTGAGTGCATTCACAAGCTTTGAACCAATTTAGAAAACGCTGATTGGCTGATGGCAAAGCTGTGTCAACCATGAACAGCAACCTGCTCACTAACAACTTGTTTTCAAAAAACGAATCGATTTTTTTATTTATTTTTATAAATAATGTTTTGTTGTTGCATTTAACTGCTAAAAATGCTGTTATCAAAGGTCATGTCCTTTTGTATGTGACGTCAGAGTTCAGCATGTGGCAGAAGTCGGAAGCTCAGAGATGACAGACGAGTTTCCCCACAAGTAATTACCAGTTGGAGAGGCGTTCAAGTGGATTTTTCACAGTCGGATTGCTGCTATTCACAAATGTACCAGATGTTATGAACGCAGGGTGAGACGGAAGTACATTACGTCTGAATACTGCCAGACACAATAAGAACATAAGAACTCTTTTATCTTAACTCTTGAGCGCCAAGGCAACTAGGAACACAAAGGTTGATGTTGCCTCAAATCGCCTTTCTGTCTAAAGCCCTTCCCACAAAGCGGACATTTAAAAGGCCTCTCCCCCGTGTGACACATCATGTGCAGTTTCAGATGCTTATTGGTGGTAAAACGTACTCGACAAAGAGTGCAGGCAAACGGCCGCTCTCCCGTATGAATCAGTCGATGTTGCGTCAGGGTTCCCTTCCGCTTAAAGCTTTTCCCGCAATCTGTGCAAGAGTACGCCCGCTCGTCTGTGTGCACGCGCTCGTGGGATTCCAACGCACTCTGAGATGGGAAATCCTTGCCACACGTATCACACAGATAAGGCCTGTAACTATGACAACGAATATGAAACTTTAATTGATTATGTCCGGCAAACATTTTGCCACAAAAGCTACAGGAGAAGCCATCTCCTGTGTGACATACCATGTGGGATTTCAGTTTCTTTTCGCTTGTGAACTGTTGCAGACATTCGGGGCAAGTGAAGACCGACGTGTCTTTTGTGGGAACGATTACGGTGGTAAGATTACGGCGCAGTGGCCCACAACCTGATTTGTTGGCTAGGTGAAACTTTAAATCCCTGTTACGACCAAAGCACCTTGAACATATGGGACACTTAATGGCCCCCTCACCGTGACGTCTCAGATGCAAAATCAGGGATTGTTTCCTACGAAAACTCTTAGAGCACACGTGACATGTTCTAGAATCTAAATTCACACCGGGGGGCAGAGTGGGGGAAGCGTGGCAGGTTGTTGGGTTGTGGGATTCAGTACTGTGGGGAGTCTCTATCCCGTTCCCCCTTGAAGGCGGAGATGTGCCTCCACCTGCTGGGTCAACCTCCCTTAGTGTTTGGCTTGGATTGACTTCCTCATTAAAGTCTTGCTGTGTCTGAATGTTCCTCTCATCACACTGGTTGGCTCTTCGGGGTCCAGACCGACTTACTGCGAGAGCAGTTCGCTGATCGAAAAAGCACCTTACCAATAAGTTTGATTGATTGACTGATTGGTTTATCTGGTGTTGCCGAGAGTCATTTGAGAAGTCAACGTCTGTGCTGCTGGACTGTGGGATCTCCATCTCCTTTTCCCCTGTATGTAGTGGCCAGGCTGTCTGCTGTCTTTTAAGGTTCACTTCCTGACTTGTCATTTCCTGCTGCTGCTGTCTATATTGAGAAGTCCTTGTCCTGCACCCGGGACACTTTCTGGAATCTGGAATGTTTTGACCGGAACACTCGTCCGAGTGTTTCTCCCGATCAGATGTGCTTTGGAAACTCTCCCCACATTTGAAGCACAGGTAAGGAAGTACACCATGTTGAAATCTCAGATGTCTTCTCAGGTCTTCTCCATTATCAAAAGCTTCTTTACATAAAAGGCATTTTCTGTAATGATTAGCTAGCTGAAAGGGCAGAGCATTGGAGGTGGTTGGGTTTTGGGGTGTTGTGTTTGAGAGCTGAGGTATCTCTGTCGCATTTTCTACTGCCGCTAAAAGAGCGCTGGCCTCTGGAAGAGCCCTCCTCGGAAGTTGCTGTGGGTTCCCGTCCTCACGCTCGTTTGGCTCAGAGAGATCAAAGGTGTCCCCGCACAGAGAGCAAGAGAGACGTTTCTTTGTCTTCGAACACACTTTTTTATGTTTCTTCAAAGTGGAGTTCTCAAAAACATCCCCACAGTTGAGGCACAGGAGCTTCCCATGTGTGTATCTCATGTGCTTCCCCATGTGTGATGCCTTACTGAAGGTCTTGTCACACAGGGAGCATTTGGTGACTTTGGAAGACTGTCTTGGTTTACCATGTTGGATTTTCATGTGCCTTCTCTGGGGTAAAGTGTCGTGGGGCTGGGATATCTCTGTGCAATCCTCCGTAGATGTCGCAGACGTGTTATCCTCTTCTGGTTGAATTGCCACCTCACACACATTCTGACGATGTTTCTGTAAGTCCTCATGGTGTTCAACGTCTCGTCTACACGGGGTGTACTGGTAAGGCCTCTGCTCAGTGTGAGATGTTATGTGTGCTGTCAAATCCTTTGCTTCCCTGAAAGTTTTCCCACACAAGGAGCATATTTTGACACGCATGCTTCTTTTAGGCTGCCCCTTAGTATGGCATGGGCCAGGGACCAGAGGATATTGAGGCTGGCTATCTGAGGGCTCTACGTCGACATTCCTCTCGCTCTTTTGTGATATGACCCGTCCTTCTCTCTGTCCTTGGGTTTCCACATTGTCAATCTGAAGCCTCTCTCTGCTCGGCGTTGGAAAGTCCTCTGACACAGGTGACAGCATATCAGTAATGTCAAGTCTGTGCAGCAGCACCGTGGGCTTAAGGAGCCGACAGGACGTAGACACATTAGAAATGTCCTGCACTTCCTTTTCGAAGCGGTGAGCTCCTGGTTGGATTCTCGGGCCACTGTCAGCACGAAGGTGAAGAAAAACTTTATCCATTTCACTCTCTTTGTCAAGAGTTTCCTTGTTTACACACTCTACCTCTTCATTCAAAGGCAGAATGTCGACATTTGCTGTGCGGTCTAAATTCATCCCTTGTTGACTCTCCCTGTAATCCAGCGAAGGTGTTTCTGACTCAAAGTAATATGATGCAGGGCTTTGAATGGTCATAAATGTCTGTAAGGGTTCTGATTGGATCTCTGGGTCAGCTTGGTCAGTGAATGACTCTCGGGGAGATGGAGACAGGATGTGGTTGTCTCCAGATGACAGAACCGAGGACAAGAGAAGAAGAAAAGGCAATATCAAAACATGAATGTCAAAAACCGTACAAAAAAAAACATTAAAATGATCACTCCTTCATTTTTCAAAAAGTCTTCTTCTCCTACCATTGGCCTCAACATGTGGGACTGGAGAAAGGTTGGTGTGGTACTGGAGGAGGGTCCTCAAAGGTTGAGGGTGACGCACAGACTGCCCACACTCCTCCAGGACAGAGGGGTCAGGGAGAAACCACGATGCAGTCTGAGGAAAAGAGAATGGCTGGACAATGACAACAGATCCAGTTCTATAATATCATAACCTCGCTAAAAGCAACTTCCTAAACAATGTTTGGTTTGTTTCTAGCTTGTTAGCTAGCTGCCTAGCCAGTTAAAATAATGACCAGAGCATAGCTGACAACGTCTTAACTTTAGCTAATTTGTATTCATCATTACAGGAAGATAAATTACAACAAGATCTAAATAATGTGACGAAATAAAAGCAGGGCATTCTACTTAAGATTTTTTAGAACGTGTGCGCTCTCGTTTCTGGTAACCATGACAACGGACGCTGAAACAGGGTCAAAGTTCAGCTTTCTGTCTGCAACATGAACATGGAAACCGACAGTCGCAGCTCCGGTCTACAGACGTTCCACCTGAGTATAAAATGAAATGTCGTTTTGACCAACGATACCTGTCGAGTTGTAATTGTCTACAAACACGTCGTTAGGCCAAGTATAAAACACCCTTAAGATGTTGTATGCTCTAGGTTTTTGTCTAAGTTGTTGGGAAAGTGTTCAAAGTCGCTGATTTGCATCAAAAGTGACAATGTTAACAGTGAATAGAATGTTAGAAGTCGTGGGAGTATTCAACAACGGAAGCATTTAGAATGTTGAAGAAATTCCATTAGTGGATTACGTTTTTTTTTTTAGGAGGAAAAAACATTTAATAGTTTTAAAAGTATAAATGGTTTAAAAAATGTGTATTTAAGCACACTATTCCAGACCAGTCTGCACGTTTTAAAGTTTTGAATGGCATTTCTAGCTTAAACGGTGTAAGACGAGTAGTGTTCCAAAGAATAACTACAAGGCAAAATTAAGTTGTACAATATTTAAAGTGTGGCTGCTGAAGTATACCACATTTATGCATCTGAAAAGAAACCGTGTTTTTCCAGGACGCTGACAATATGCATGAATGGTATAAAACGCACAAATGGTATAGAATAAAATATACCTTTTATGCATCTATTCATCCAATTAATTAATATTTTTTGCATTTATGTAAAGTCCCCGTTTGGTATAACCCTGATGTATGAAGGCTATCCTCAGTCCGACGCTGATGAAGGTAGTAAGACGTTATGGTGGTACCTGTTGAAGGGTCGGTGTTGGAAGCAGATTCTCCAGTCTGGAGAGGAACTCCCACACCAGAGTCTGCAGTGCAGAGTGATACTTTGGGCCGAATTCCTCTGGAAAAACGTTCTGAGAAACAACCAAACAAGTAGAGAATAGGACAGTGACTGACAGGAAGTAGAGAATAGGACAGTGACTGACAGGAAGTAGACAATAGGACAGTGACTGACAGGATGTAGACAATAGGACAGTGACTGACAGGAAGTAAAGAATAGCACAGTGACTGACAGGAAGTAGAGAATAGCACAGTGACTGACAGGAAGTAGAGAATAGGACAGTGACTGACAGGAAGTAGAGAATAGGACAGTGCTTTTTGAATCTAAGCATTTAACACTACCTTGTCAAAGCATTCAACACCTTGGAGTTATTATCCTCCTCATCATCATCAACAGAATCAGCTACTTAGTCACTGACCTGAAAGAAGTGTTCTCTCTCAACTGGGTCTTCCAGCAGCGTTTTAATCAGCTTCAGGAAGTTGGATTCTGATGCCTCCACCTCAGGATCACAAATCTACAGGAAGTATGGATAGCACAGTGAATAACAGGAAGTATGGATAGCAGAGTGAATAACAGGAAGTATGGATAGCACAGTGAATAACAGGAAGTATGGATAGCACAGTGAACAACAGGAAGTATGGATAGCAGAGTGAATAACAGGAAGTATGGATAGCAGAGTGAATAACAGGAAGTATGGATAGCAGAGTGAATAACAGGAAGTATGGATAGCAGAGTGAATAACAGGAAGTATGGATAGCACAGTGAATAACAGGAAGTATGGATAGCAGAGTGAATAACAGGAAGTATGGATAGCACAGTGAATAACAGGAAGTATGGATAGCACAGTGAATAACAGGAAGTATGGATAGCAGAGTGAATAACAGGAAGTATGGATAGCAGAGTGAATAACAGGAAGTATGGATAGCAGAGTGAATAACAGGAAGTATGGATAGCAGAGTGAATAACAGGAAGTATGGATAGCAGAGTGAATAACAGGAAGTATGGATAGCACAGTGAACAACAGGAAGTATGGATAGCACAGTGAACAACAGGAAGTATGGATAGTACAGTGAACAACTGGAAGTATGGATAGCAGAGTGAATAACAGGAAGTACGGATAGCACAGTGAATAACAGGAAGTACGGATAGCACAGTGAATAAATGAAAAGAGCCAGCATCTATAACACCTTGCCTGGTTAACCAGAGCACGTGGCACAATCGCAAGCTGTGTGAATACCATTGATGTACCTTATCTTGCCGTGAGCGTTTGTCCAACTTTTGTGGGAAAATGCATTGAAAGTGTAGGGAGCGTTACCTTACTACCCGTGAACCTTACTAACAGGGATCAGCGTTTACCCACCCATTTCCCCGTTACATAACTAGTTATCGCAAAACCCTTTTTCCCCGAGGGGTTGAGACAGCTGTAATGATTTGAAAACCATAGAATGAAGGCTCTGGATGGATATAACCTATTTTAGCATGAATAATGACATTAAGGGCTTCCACAATTTTTAAGTAGTCAACTGGGTGGGGATTCCTATGGATTGGGAATGATCAGCCAATGATCAGAGCGAAGTCTTCTTTTTCATATAGAGTGCTATTGTTTTCAAATGTCTTTATGTTATATGACCGTCATCTTGTGGCCACAATAAATGAATGACACTCTAGATTTGGTTCCGGACTCCAGCACTGCAGGGGGTGGTACATCACCAATATTAGCTTTACACTAAGAAGAAAATTGACTTCTTTAAAATGGAGACAGCCCTCAATGGCGCCGGCCGTGCTGTCCCAGAAGCCATTATGACACAGATACAAAAGTGAGCCGTGTTTCTGTCGCTATGGTTTGGTATCAACCACTACAAATAATACCAGCAGAGTTACAATGTCACTGAGTGGCACTCACCTGGTTGTCCCTATGAGTGATGCTGCAGGTCTTCATTCTATTCAGGTGTGACTGGACGGTGTCAGAGTCAGCTAGGTGTTCTGACACTCACCTGGTTGTCCCTATGAGTGATGCTGCAGGTCTTCATTCTATTCAGGTGTGACTGGATGGTGTCAGAGTCAGCTAGGTGTTCTGAGTGACACTCACCTGGTTGTCCCTATGAGTGATGCTGCAGGTCTTCATTCTACTCAGGTGTGATTGGATGGTGTCAGAGTCAGCTAGGTGTTCTGAGTGACACTCACCTGGTTGTCCCTATGAGTGATGCTGCAGGTCTTCATTCTATTCAGGTGTGACTGGATGGTGTCAGAGTCAGCTAGGTGTTCTGAGTGACACTCACCTGGTTGTCCCTATGAGTGATGCTGCAGGTCTTCATTCTATTCAGGTGTGACTGGATGGTGTCAGAGTCAGCTAGGTGTTCTGAGTGCAACAACTTCAGAACCAGCTGATGGGAGTAAAAGTTAGATTATTTTTTTTAAAGAATTCCATCAAATTATACTGGTGCGTGAGCCAGCAAACAAAACCAGTGTATTGACTGCAGCTGAGCCTTGTTCCCATGGAGACATTTTAAGCACGGCGGTAGATGCATCATGTTTCAGAAAATATGAAAACTGTGCCATTGGGAGAATACTTTTTCATGGGCCAATATCAATTTCTATAGCAATGCAATACGGTATAGCCTAGTTCTCAAGCTAATTACTTCATATAGATTTACCCAGATTATAACCAGACAACTACATGCATCTAATGAAGTGATCTCACCCCCCGTGTTGAAACAAGGGGTTCTCCCGAGGCTCTCATTTACCCATCAGCCCCATCTCTCACCTGTGCTCTCAGGCCCACGATCTCCACCCATCAGCACCATCTCTCACCTGTGCTCTCAGGCCCATGATGAGTTGGACTTTCTCTCTGTAACTCATCAGATCCGGGACTACGTCCAACACAGCGATGACAAACTCCTCCACCGAGCCGTAGTCCACGACGTCTCTCCGCTGAACAACCTGCCATAGAGCTGCAGACACCAGCCGCAGTGGAGGAACCAAAAGACGCAGAGACGCTGCGGGAAGAAAGGGACCTACAGGCACACATTCAGAAAAGGAGACATTGTTTGTGGGACATTCCCTGGGGAAGTCAACCTGCCATAGAGCTACAGACACCAGCCGCAGTGGAGGAACCAAAAGACGCAGAGACGCTGGGGGAAGAAAGGGACCTACAGGCACACATTCAGAAAAGGAGACATTGTTTGTGGGACATTCCCTGGGGAAGTCAACCTGAGCGTACAGAAATAAGGTTAGTCATTTCCAAATGATACCATGTTGCTAGTTATCCCTGAGGTCTATATGTTGGAGTGCAGACTGTTATCAGTGTATGTAGGAGTCTGTATGAATGTTGGCAAGTCTCAAATTATGCATTTCAGTCAAACATATTCCATGGCTTTTGGAAAGGGCTCACAGATCTCGTTTTTCCACTCACAGCTTCCTCACAGTGTTTGTTATGAAGTTGACAATGGCTCTGACGCTCATCGGATCTGGCAGGCTTGCAAACTATTATGGACTACAAAGGGAAACCCAGGCGCGAGCTGCCCAGTGCCTACCAGATGGGCAAAATGCCTTTTATGCTCGCTTCGAGGCAAGCAACACTGAAGCATGCATGAGAGCACCAGCTGTTCCGGACGACTGTGTGATCACGCTCTTCGTAGCCGATGTGAGTAAGACCTTTAAACAGCTCAACATTCACAAGGACGCAGGGCCAGACATTACCAGGACGTGTACTCAGAGTATGTGCGGACCAACTGGCAAGTGTCTTCATTGACATTTTCAACCTCTCCCTGACCGACTCTGTAATACCTACATGTTTCAAGCAGACCACCATAGTCCCTGTTCCCCAAAAAAGCTAAGGTAACCTGCCTAAATTAATACCGACCCGTAGCACTCATGTCGGAAGCCATGAAGCTAACAGACTGAATTTCAATATCCACCCTCCACAAAGACAATCTGTTCCTGTTTTCATTGTGTATTTCTGAGCCTTTCCCTTTAAATTACCATAGAAACGGCTGCTCTCAACGTAGATTGACCACGATTATAGGCACACAAAAAAAAAAAGTTAAAGGCAATTAAGAGAAGGATCTGGAGATGGCTCCCGAGTGGCGCAGCGTTCTAAGGCACTGCATCTCAGAACTTGAGGTGTCACTACATACCCTGGTTCAATTCCAGACTGTATCACCCCCGGCCGTAATTGGGAGTCCCATAGTTCACATACGAATATAGTTCACTGTTTTATATGTAATGTGGGTGCTTTGGTGTGTTTGGACCCCAAGAAGAGTAGCTGCTGCCTAGACACGAGCTAATGGGGATCCCTAATACAAATACTGTTCTTGACATAACGTGAGGCTACCACGACAAATGACAAGATAAATGTTTTTTTGCCGAATTCATAATAGGCTAGTTTATATAGCTCGCTAGCCTAGCTATCACTTGATCGCAACTTAAACAACTCACTTTAGCTAGCTAGTTAGTTAGCTATGAGACAGAGGCCAAAGAGAGAACAATCTTAGGAACATTTCTCTGCGGACGCTACCACACTGCAACGATAGCAAACTACTAGCTAGCTACTAGTTACCTTTTTCCTTGAGATGTTGCATTTCGAGCTTTGTTAGCTAGCTAACGTTACGTGTTCTTGCCAGTAGCACTAACAGGTCAAATCCGGGTTTTATTTTATTATTTTACACCAATACAATTTCTCAGAGAAAGAGATTGTGTTTAAGGGTCCAATGCAGCCGTTTTTATCTCAATATCAAATAATTTCTGGGTAACAATTAAGACAGGGGTGCAACTTTGGTTTTAGAAGTGGGGAGGGGGCATACCCTGGCGGGGGGTCTGGGGTTCCTGCTCCAGATTGTTTGGATCTAAAGCTCACTTCCTGCCTTTCTACACAATCCAATATGACCCATGACCCTTCTAGTCATCTCTATTTAGAACAACAAGAAGTAAGCAATAATGCCCACAGTCATCAAGCTAGGTAAGAGATTATTACATATGGATAAGTGATTGATACGACTGAAGTAGATCAAAGGTCATTCAAAAATCTATATTGTGTTGCACCTTTAACCAAAAGCCTAACAAATTAACTCTTAAAAAAAAAAAAAAAAAAGCACAAAGACTTGATTGTCTTTATAGAGACATCCTCTATATCAAATTTCAGCCAGACAGCCCGAGCTGGCTGCACGCCCGACCCCCACCAGTTTAGTCAATAACTCAACTCACTCCCAACACAATTTCCTTCCCAACTTTTTTTTTTTATTCCCAAGGAAAAGGTTTGGAAACCAAAGTTTTAAAAAATTATTACAAATAATAATTTTAGAGCAAGCCAAATAATTTCATGTTTTAAAAAGTTATCCTAGATCAGGATTCATTGTTTGAATGTAAGATGCCAAATATATATTTGACCTTTATTTAACTAGACAAGCCATTAAGAACATATTCTTATTTACAATGACGGCCTACCACGGCCAAAACCAGACGACACTGGGCCAATTGTGCACCACCCTATGGGACTCCCAATCCCGGCCGGATGTGATACAGCCTGGATTCGAACCAGGGACTGTAGTGACACCTCTTGCACTGAGATGCAGTGCCTTAGACCTCTACGCCACTCGGGAGCAGCACATCCTCCATATAATTCATCTCATAGGCCTAATAGACTGTAGAGCTATTTTTACTTGCACACAATATAGCAGGGTCGCCCCGTCCTGCTCCTAGGGGTTCACCACTCTGCCTCTAGGGGTCCACCACCCTGCCCCTAGGAGTCCACCACCCTGCCCCTAGGAGTCTACCACCCTGCCCCTAGGAGTCCACCACCCTGCCCCTAGGGGTCCACCACCCTGCCCCTAGGGGTCCACCACCCTGCCCCTAGGGGTCCACCACCCTGCACCTATGAATCCACCACCCTGCCCCTAGGAGTCCACCACCCTGCCCCTAGGAGTCCATCACCTGCCCCTAGGAGTCCACCACCCTGCCCATAGGTGTCCACCACCCTGCCCCTAGGAGTCCACCACCCTGCCCCTAGGAGTCCACCACCCTGCCCCTAGGAGTCCACCACCCTGCCCCTAAGAGTCCACCACCCTGCCCTTAGGAGTCCATCACCCTGCCCCTAGGAGTCCACCACCCTGCCCATAGGTGTCCACCACCCTGCCCCTAGGAGTCCACCACCCTGCCCCTAGGAGTCCACCACCCTGCCCCTAGGAGTCCACCACCCTGCCCCTAGGAGTCCACCACCCTGCCCCTAGGAGTCCATCACCCTGCCCCTAGGAGTCCACCACCCTGCCCCTAGGAGTCCACCACCCTGCCCCTAGGAGTCCACCACCCTGCCCCTAGGGGTCCATCACCCTGCTCCTGGGAGTCCACCACCCTGCCCCTAGGTGTCCACCACCCTGCCCCTAGGGGTCCATCACCCTGCCCCTAGGAGTCCACCACCCTGCCCCTAGGGGTCCATCACCCTGCCCCTAGGTGTCCACCACCCTGCCCCTAGGAGTCCACCACCCTGCCCCTAGGGGTCCATCACCCTGCCCCTAGGGGTCCACCACCCTGCCCCTAGGTGTCCACCACCCTGCCCCTAGGTGTCCACCACCCTGCCCCTAGGTGTCCACCACCCTGCTCCTGGGAGTCCACCACCCTGCCCCTAGGTGTCCACCACCCTGCCCCTAGGGGTCCATCACCCTGCTCCTGGGAGTCCACCACCCTGCCCCTAGGTGTCCACCACCCTGCCCCTAGGTGTCCACCACCCTGCCCCTAGGTGTCCACCACCCTGCCCCTAGGTGTCCACCACCCTGCCCCTAGGAGTCCACCACCCTGCCCCTAGGTGTCCACCACTCTGCCCCTAGGTGTCCACCACCCTGCCCCTAGGAGTCCACCACCCTGCCCCTAGGAGTCCACCACTCTGCCCCAAGGGGTCCACCACTCTGCAGCGCACCAACCTAACACACCCCGCTCAGCTTAAGGATCTTAGTGAAACATTCATTATTGGTTTCGGGTGTGTTAGGCCAAGGCCAGAGTGACAACACACAGACCCCCAGGACCAGGACTGAGTAGCCCAGCAGCTAGGGATTGCCTAAATAGACTAGGTATCTCCCCTGACCCGGGCATGTTTTCAATACAGACTCATTTTGTCATACTGTCTCCATATAAGGCATCCAGACCTTCTGAAAGTTGCCCTTAAACTTGTAATAAATAAAATCTAGTGGTACATAACTTGACATTTCTGCCACCCATTGTGACATTGTGGGAGGGCAACCAACATTCCAATTAACGACAATGCATTTTCTTAGCTGCTATAAAAATGCTTGGTTACACAGTTTCTTCTGATAACAGTCTCCAGTATCGACATTTTCCAAGCAAACAAAAAACAGGGAGATAAGAGAACAGGTAGAAGAGATAATCTATAGGCATGCTGAGATAAGAGAACAGGTAGAAGGGATAATCTGTAGATGTACTGAGATAAGAGAACAGATAGAAGAGATAATCTGTAGACTGGTTGAGATAAGAGAACAGGTAGAAGAGCTAATCTATAGGCGTGCTGAGATAAGAGAACAGGTAGAAGAGCTAATCTGTAGACGTGCTGAGATAAGAGAACAGGTAGAAGAGATAATCTGTAGACGTGCTGAGATAAGAGAACAGGTAGAAGAGATAATCTGTAGACATGCTGAGATAAGAGAACATATAATCTGTAGACATGCTGAGATAAGAGAATAGATAGAAGGGGTAATCTGTAGACATGCTGAGATAAGAGAACAGGTAGAAGGGGTAATCTGTAGACATGCTGAGATAAGAGAACAGGTAGAAGAGATAATCTGTAGACGTACTGAGATAAGAGAACAGATAGAAGGGATAATCTGTAGACAGGCTGAGATAAGAGAACAGGTAGAAGAGATAATCTGTAGACGTACTGAGATAAAATAACTTCCTCTTTTCCAGAAATCGAAACAGTCCTGAAAGGTGACACAACGCAAAACAGGAAACAACTACCCACAAACACCAGGTAGAAAAAAGGCTACCTAAGTATGGTTCTCAATCAGAGACAACGATAGACAGCTGCCTCTGATTGAGAACCATACCAGGCCAAACACATAGAAAAGAAAACAGAAAAAAAACATAGAATGCCCACCCCAACTCACACCCTGACCAAACCAAAACAGAGACATAAAAAAGGAACTAAAGTCAGGGCGTGACAGACTGCCTTAAAATAGTTTCATACTTGGAAGCATCTGGCTTGTCCAGTGTTTCACTGCACAGAGAGAATATAGTGTTGTATCTGCAAAACTTCACCTCAACTCCGTCACAGACTGGTCTTCCCTGGCTACCTGACCCTGCTGAGAAGAATGGGAGAAACACCCCAAATACAGGTGTGCCAAGCTTGTAGCATCATACCCAAGAAGACTCGCTTGCCGTGCGGTAGCAGAGAGAATAATCTATGACCACGGTGGCTGGAGTCTTTCCCATTTTTAGGGCCTTCCTCTGACACCGCCTGGTATAGAGGTCCTGGATGGCAGCAAGTTTTGCCCCAGTGATGTACTGGGCCATACGCACTACCCTCTGTAAGTGCCTTGCGGTCGGAGGCTGAGCAGTTGCCATACCAAGCGGTGATGCAGCCAGTCAGGATGCTCTCGATGGTGCAGCTGTAAAACCTTTTGAGGATCTGAGGACCCGTGCCAAATATTTTCAGTCTCCTGAGAGGGAATAGGTTTTGTCGTGCCCTCTTCACGACTGTCTTGGTGTGCATGGACCATCATCCCTAAGTTTATACATCCACAGTGCGATCAACGGATTTAACATTTTTGTTGTCAAATAGTCTTCTGTTGAATTCATCTAACAACATTCCAACCTTGTTTAACATTTATAGGCCCAATTGTGTCATGATTTCAATATTTTTATTAGTTTGCATGTTTCAATTGGGGACTTTTATTTTGAAGTCGATACGCCGATTCCACTTTTGCTGCTAACAACACTCGCGTGTTTGAATGAACGAAGGAGCCCACGAGTACCTTCAGACTCAACTTGAGAAGAGTACGATAAACGTCGACTAGTATTTCTATAACCTAGCAAATTAATCGATACATTGTTAGCATTTAATCCAACGTGTACGGTTACTGATTGACGTTTAGCACCGTAGCGAAAGTAAGCAATCCCTGCTCGTGTCGTTTGTTGTTCTAGCTTGCATGTTAGCTAGCTAGCCAATTCTGCTATACTTGCTAGTGCCAAATAATAAACTAGATAGATAACTTAACGTTATCCGGGTAAATGTGTTTTTTTTTCTAACTGTTAAACTATTATCCAGGAGTCCTGTATATGATCAAATATGTCCGAAGCACAAGACTTGAGAAAGCGCAGTAAGAAACGCTATGGCGGCGGACACCGGAGTAAGAAGTACAAGGGTTCCCGGGAGCTCGAGGTGGGCATGCAAGGTATTCTCATCACATGTAATATGAACGAGAGGAAATGCACCGCGGAAGCCTTCAACCTGCTAAACGAATACGCCGACCAACTCTACGGACCTGAGAATGTAAGCAGTACATTTAGCTAGGCCGTGTACGAATACGTGAAGAGGTGTTTCCCTTAATGCCTTCCTTGAAGTCATCACTGGTGAAAAACCGTTGAGTGGAACGGATAACTGTCCGATCATGTCATTCAAATCAGGGATCAACTGAACGTAAATAGGAGTAGGAGAACGGAGTCATTTCTAAAGTAACTGAGCCAAGCCAACTTTACGAAATGTTGTAGTGTGAATTGTTAGTAGTTATTATTTGTACTGTACATCTTTATTGGTAGTAATCTTTGTTAATAGTTATAAATCTGACTTTTTTAGTTTAAACTAACCTCTCTAATCTCTCCTGACAACCCAGTTTAAGGAACCCGAGGAGAGCAGTAGTGAGGAAGAGGATGATGAAGATGTGGAGGCAGCTCTGAAGAAGGAGGTGAAGCAGCTCAAAGCGTCGTCAGGGAAACGAGAGCGGCGCTTCCAGGCCATGGACAGCGGGGCCAACAACGTCATCTTCATCAAGACCAAGAACCTCGGTGAGGAAGAGTTTGACAGCTCCTTAGAAAGAGATGAAGCATGTCTCAAAAGACTCACAATATATATTTATTTATTCATGTTTTTAATTTAACCATTATTTAACTAGGCAAGTCAGTTAAGAACAAATTATTTGTTGGCCTACACCGGCCAAACTCAGACGATGCTGGGCCAATTGTGCGCTGCCCGATGGGACTCCCAATCACGGCCGGTTGTGATACAGCCTGGATTTGAACCAGGGTGTCTGTAGTGACACCTCTAGCACTGAGATGCTGTGCCTTAGACCGCTGCGCCACTCGGGAGCCCAAATATAGTGCACTACTTTGGACCAGGGCCCTGAGAAGAGTACGACTTATCGGAGACGACTCATTTAGCAGACACTTTTATCATAGTTCTTCAGCTCATTTCAATAATAATTTGTTTTATCCTAGCCTGGCTACCAGTCTGTTTTGTGCCGTCATGCCACTACTTGATAACATGATATCATAAACAGATCTGGGACCAGGTTAGGTTTTATCCTTAGTTCAATAAAGAACTGCCAACATTGACAGTTAGACCTATTCAGAAGTCCTCAAAATAGTCTTTTTTTTATAACTAACTAGTCTTTTTATTCTCTCTCTCTCTCTCTCTCTCTCTCTCTCTCTCTCTCTCTCTCTCTCTCTCTCTATCTCTATATATCTATATATATATATATATATATATATATATTAGACCCTGATAAGCTGGTGCATCACATCCTGTCAGACCTCCACATCACCAAGAAGAACAAGTCACGAGTCATCCTCAGAATGCTGCCGGTGAGCACATGTAATGTCATGGGGCTGAGTATCAGGTGACATGGAGGTTTCTTGACCCTCCAACCAGAAGAGAGAGGGAGAGACAAGCAGGAAGAATTTCTCTTTTTGGGAATGTGTGTTTTTTTGGGGGGGGGGGGGGGGGCAGTTCCTTGTGGTTCTGATGGTTCTCTGTGTGTTCTAGGTGAGTGGAACGTGCAAGGCGTTCCAGGAGGACATGGATAAGTACCTGAGTGAATTCTTAGAGCCGTGGTTTAAAGCCCCCAACCAGGGCACCTACCAGATCGCCTTCAAGTCCCGGAACAGCTCCCACAACAAGAGGGACGACATCATCAAGGCCCTGGCAGGTAGGCTACATGGACACAGTACTGGGAAACACATCTCGACATACAGTGTGTTCAGAGACAAGAGAATAACACCAAATCACATTTTATTGATCACATGCACCGAATACAACTGATGTACATTGAAATGCTTACGAACATTTCTCAACGATGCAGAGTTTAAAAATAAAATGGTAACTAACATGAGGAATACAATAAAATACACAATAATTAAGCTATTTACAGGGATTACCAGATCAATGAGCAGCTATATACATGGAGTACCAGTACCAGATCAATATACAGAGAGTACCAGTACCAGATCAATATACAGAGAGTACCAGTACCAGATCAATGAGCAGCTATATACAGGGAGTACCAGTACCAGATCAATATACAGGGAGTACCAGTACCAGATCAATATACAGGGAGTACCAGTACCAGATCAATATACAGGGAGTACCAGTACCAGATCAATATACAGGGAGTACCAGTACCAGATCAATATACAAGGAGTACCAGTACCAGATCAATGTGGAGCTATATACAGGGAGTACCAGTACCAGATCAATGTGGAGCTATATACAGGGAGTACCAGATCAATGTGCAGCTATATACAGGGAGTACCAGATCAATGTGGAGCTATATACAGGGAGTACCAGATCAATGTGGAGCTATATACAGGGAGTACCAGTACCAGATCAATGTGGAGCTATATACAGGGAGTACCAGATCAATGTGGAGCTATATACAGGGAGTACCACTACCAGATCAATGTGGAGCTATATACAGGGAGTACCAGTACCAGATCAATGTGGAGCTATATACAGGGAGTACCAGATCAATGTGGAGCTATATACAGGGAGTACCAGATCAATGTGGAGCTATATACAGGGAGTACCAGATCAATGTGGAGCTATATACAGGGAGTACCAGATCAATGTGGAGCTATATACAGGGAGTACCAGATCAATGTGGAGCTATATACAGGGAGAACCAGTACCAGATCAATGTGGAGCTATATACAGGGAGAACCAGTACCAGATCAATGTGGAGCTATATACAGGGAGTACCAGATCAATGTGGAGCTATATACAGGGAGTACCAGATCAATGTGGAGCTATATACAGGGAGTACCAGATCAATGTGGAGCTATATACAGGGAGTAACAGATCGATGTGAAGCTATATACAGGGAGTACCAGTACCAGATCAATGTGGAGCTATATACAGGAAGTACCAGATCAATGTGGAGCTATATACAGGGAGTACCAGATCAATGTGGAGCTATATACAGGGAGTACCAGATCAATGTGGAGCTATATACAGGGAGTACCACTACCAGATCAATGTGGAGCTATATACAGGGAGTACCAGTACCAGATCAATGTGGAGCTATATACAGGGAGTACCAGATCAATGTGGAGCTATATACAGGGAGTACCAGATCAATGTGGAGCTATATACAGGGAGTACCAGATCAATGTGGAGCTATATACAGGGAGTACCAGATCAATGTGGAGCTATATACAGGGAGTACCAGATCAATGTGGAGCTATATACAGGGAGAACCAGTACCAGATCAATGTGGAGCTATATACAGGGAGAACCAGTACCAGATCAATGTGGAGCTATATACAGGGAGTACCAGATCAATGTGGAGCTATATACAGGGAGTACCAGATCAATGTGGAGCTATATACAGGGAGTACCAGATCAATGTGGAGCTATATACAGGGAGTACCAGATCAATGTGGAGCTATATACAGGGAGTAACAGATCGATGTGAAGCTATATACAGGGAGTACCAGTACCAGATCAATGTGGAGCTATATACAGGAAGTACCAGATCAATGTGGAGCTATATACAGGGAGTACCAGATCAATGTGGAGCTATATACAGGGAGTACCAGATCAATGTGGAGCTATATACAGGGAGTACCAGATCAATGTGGAGCTATATACAGGGAGAACCAGTACCAGATCAATGTGGAGCTATATACAGGGAGAACCAGTACCAGATCAATGTGGAGCTATATACAGGAAGTACCAGTACCAGATCAATGTGGAGCTATATACAGGAAGTACCAGTACCAGATCAATGTGGAGCTATATACAGGAAGTACCAGTACCAGACCAATGTGGAGCTATATACAGGAAGTACCAGTACCAGATCAATGTGGAGCTATATACAGGGAGTACCAGTACCAGATCAATGTGGAGCTATATACAGGAAGTACCAGTACCAGATCAATGTGGAGCTATATACAGAGAGTACTAGATCAATGTGGAGCTATATACAGGGAGTACCAGTACCAGATCAATGTGGAGCTATATACAGGGAGTACCAGATCAATGTGCAGCTATATACAGGGAGTACCAGATCAATGTGCAGCTATATACAGGGAGTACCAGATCAATGTGGAGCTATATACAGGGAGTACCAGATCAATGTGGAGCTATATACAGGAAGTACCAGATCAATGTGGAGCTATATACAGGGAGTACCAGATCAATGTGGAGCTATATACAGGGAGTACCAGATCAATGTGCAGCTATATACAGGGAGTACCAGATCAATGTGGAGCTATATACAGGGAGTACCAGTACCAGATCAATGTGGAGCTATATACAGGGAGTACCAGATCAATGTGCAGCTATATACAGGGAGTACCAGTACCAGATCAATGTGGAGCTATATACAGGGAGTACCAGATCAATGTGGAGCTATATACAGGGAGTACCATTACCAGATCAATGTGGAGCTATATACAGGGAGTACCAGATCAATGTGCAGAGGTACAAGGTATTTGAGGTAGATATGTACATGAAGGCAGGGTAAAGTGACTAGACATCAGGATAGATAATAATAAGGTATTTGAGGTAGATATGTACATGAAGGCAGGGTAAAGTGACTAGGCATCAGGATAGATAATAATATGGTATTTGAGGTAGATATGTACATGAAGGCAGGGTAAAGTGACGAGGCTGTGACGAGGCTGTAGTCCACTACAGCCCTGTTGATGTGGATGGGGACGGGGCTCTCCCCTCGTTCTCCTGTAGTCCACCATCAGCTCCTTGGGTCTTACCTACGTTGACTGAGAGGTTGTTGTGGCAACACATTGCCAAGTCTCTGACCTCCCTGTAGGCTCATTGGGGTCGGTGATCAGGCATACCACCGTCGGGTAAATTTGATGACTGCGTTGGAGTCGTGTGCGGTCGTGGGTGAATAGGAAGGACAGGAGGGGACTAAGCATACACCCCTGAGAGGCCCACGTGTTGAGGGTCAGCGTGGCAGAGGTGTTGTTGCCTACCCTCACGACCTGTGGGCGGCCCGTCAGGAAGTCCAGGAACCAGTTGCAGAGGGAGGGTTTCAGTCCCAGGGTCCACAGCTCTATGATGAGCTTGGGGGGATCTTTGGTGTTATTTCCCCTCTTGTTCAGGTGGGAGAGGGCAGTGTGAAGTCTATTTGAGATTGCGTCATCTGTGTATCTGAATGCGATTTGGAGTAGGTGCATAGTTTCTGGGATGATGGTGTTGATGTGAGTCATGACCAGCCTTTCAAAACACTTCATCATTTCAGTTGTGAGTACTACAGGACGATAGTTGTTTAGGCAGGTTACCTTGGAGCTCTTGGGAACAGGGACAATGGTGGTCAGTTTGAATCATGTTGGGATTCCAGACTGGGACAAGGAGAGATTGAAAATGCCCTTGAAGACACATGCCAGCTGGTCTGTGCATGCTTTGAAAACAGGCCCTGGTATTCCGTCTGGCCCGGCAGCATTGCTAGTTTTAACCTGTTTAAAAGTTTTACTTACATCGGCCATGGAGAGTGAGATCACACAGTCATCCTTAACAACAGGTGCTTTCACACAAGACTCAGTGTTGTATTCATTGAAGCGAGCATAAAAGGCATTTAGCTCGTATGGGAGTTCTGCATCGCTGGGCAACTCATGGCTGGGTTTCCCTTTGTAAAACGTTATCGTCTGCAAGCCCTGCCACATACGATGAGCATCGAAGCCGGTCTACTAGGATTCCTCCTATATTCTCCTTCTGCATGTTTGATGTCGTAGCAGGCTTGTATGTGTCCATGTCCCGGTACTTGTAAGTGGTAACTCTAGCCTTTAGCCCAACGTGGATACTGCCTGTAATCCATGGTTTTTGGTTTGGATACGTTCTTATAGGTACTTTGGGCGCCTCATTGTCTATGCGCTTATTGAGGAAGCTCGTGACTGTTGTGGTTGAATCCCGGAACATATCCCAGTCTGTACTAGCAAAACAGTCTTGTAGCCTCGTGTCTGCTTGCTCCGACCACTTCTATCCTAGATGTTTCTGTATATCTCATTGGACCAGTTTCCCCCAGACACAGGTTCAGCCTTTAGGCCTGGACTGAGAAGCATGCTGGGTAGAGATTACATCTAGGAAACTGTCTCTATATGTTCCTAGTGTATTCATATCTCACACACCTGTCCAGTCTCCATGGGGCAAACCCTTTGTGTGTGTGTACTGTGCTCGCTCATATAACCTCTGTACCTCATATAACCTCTGTACCTCATATATAACCTCTGTACCTCATATATAACATCTGTACCTCATATATATATAACTTCTGTACCTCATATATATATATATAACCCTCTGTAGCTCATATAACCCTCTGTAGCTCGTATAACCCTCTGTAGCTCGTATAACCCTCTGTAGCTCGTATAACCCTCTGTAGCTCATATAACCCTCTGTAGCTCATATAACCCTCTGTAGCTCATATAACCCTCTGTAGCTCATATAACCCTCTGTAGCTCATATAACCTCTGTAGCTCATATAACCTCTGTAGCTCATATAACCTCTGTACCTCATATAACCTCTGTACCTCATATAACCTCTGTACCTCATATAACCTCTGTACCTCATATATATAACCTCTGTACCTCATATATATAACCTCTGTACCTCATATATATAACCTCTGTACCTCATATATATAA
This sequence comes from Salvelinus fontinalis, assembly GCF_029448725.1. NCBI lineage: Eukaryota > Metazoa > Chordata > Actinopteri > Salmoniformes > Salmonidae > Salvelinus > Salvelinus fontinalis. Next base: position 129,194 of record NW_026600684.1, on the reverse strand, counting down.
CCTCTGTACCTCATATATATAACCTCTGTACCTCATATATATAACCTCTGTACCTCATATATATATAACCCTCTGTAGCTCGTATATAACCCTCTGTAGCTCGTATATAACCCTCTGTAGCTCGTATATAACCCTCTGTAGCTCGTATATAACCCTCTGTAGCTCGTATATAACCCTCTGTAGCTCGTATATAACCCTCTGTAGCTCGTATATAACCCTCTGTAGCTCGTATATAACCCTCTGTAGCTCGTATATAACCCTCTGTAGCTCGTATATAACCCTCTGTACCTCGTATATAACCCTCTGTACCTCGTATATAACCCTCTGTACCTCGTATATAACCCTCTGTACCTCGTATATAACCCTCTGTACCTCGTATATAACCCTCTGTACCTCGTATATAACCCTCTGTACCTCGTATATAACCCTCTGTACCTCGTATATAACCCTCTGTACCTCGTATATAACCCTCTGTACCTCGTATATAACCCTCTGTACCTCGTATATAACCCTCTGTACCTCGTATATAACCCTCTGTACCTCGTATATAACCCTCTGTACCTCATATATATATAACCTCTGTACCTCATTCATATATAACCTCTGTACCTCATATATAACCTCTGTACCTCATATATAACCTCTGTACCTCATATATAACCTCTGTACCTCATATACCCTCTGTACCGGGCCACGCTCATTATGTTTATCTCCCCCTGCAGGCCTGGTGGGGAAGATGAATCCTAAAAACAAGGTTGACCTGACCACCCCTGAGCTCACCATCATCGTGGAGGTCATCAAGAGTGTGTGCTGCGTCAGCGTCGTCAGGGACTACACTCTATACAGGAAGTACAACCTGCAGGAGGTCGCAAAGGAGGAGGGGCCTAAAGATGGGAAACAGGAAGAGGTCACCACAAACCAGGAAGAGATCAAGTCAAACCAGGAAGAGAAGGATGGGAAACAGGAAGAGATCAAGTCGAACCAGGAAGAGAAGGACGGGAAACAGGAAGAGATCAAGTCGAACCAGGAAGAGAAGGATGGGAAACAGGAAGAGATCAAGTCGAACCAGGAAGGGAAGGATGGGAAACAGGAAGAGATCAAGTCGAACCAGGAAGAGATCAATCCGAACCAGGAAGAGAAGGATGGGAAACAGGAAGAGGGAAAGGATGCCCCAAAAACAGACAAGGAAGGAAAGGGGGATGAAGAGGAAGAGAAGTAGATCCCTGTACCAGGAGGGAGAGAAGAAGAGGGAGGGGAATGAGGGAGGAAGTGAAATGGGACTGATAAACAACTCAAAGGCATCTCACAGTGCAGGTGATGCAGTCAGTGTGTTTTTAGGGAGCTTTACTGTAGAACAGGTCCTATTCCTATTGTCCATTCCAAATGGAACCCTAATCCCTACATAGTGCACTACTTTTGATGAGAGGCCTATGGGCCCGGGCAAAACGAGTGCACTATGTAGGGAATAGGGTACCATTGGACCTGGTCAAAAGTAGTGCACTATAAAGGGAATAGGGTTCCATTTGGGACGTAGCCAGTATGTTATTTCGTCCTTGTCCCTCCAGCTGTATGGTGCATAGTTAACTAGTGCCAGGGTTGGGCTCAATTCCCTTTTCAATTCCAGTCAATTCAGAAAATACACTGAAATTCAATTTCTCTTCGATGTGTTTCAATTAGGAACCTTTTGGAATTTGGGTTACTTTCTGAATTGAAAGTGAATTGACCCCAACCCTGACTATGACAAAATCCTTTGGTCCTCCATTTTGTATTGTCTCCAACATGTCCTCCTCATCGCTGACAGTCCCTTGGTCTCCTCTCCTTACCGTCACCGAGCACTCACTGAAAGCTGATGGGTAAATTTTTTTAATTTCATTCGATTTTTAAAAAGATACATTTTTATTTTTTAACATAAGGTGTCATACTTTTTTTTTTTTATATATATATTCCCTAATTTTCCAGAACTGCTGGTTGTAGAGTACCGAGTTCCCTACTTATTCCCCCTTTATTCAGGAAATCCTACATCTGGGATTTCTGTGAAACCAGGGAATTCATTGAAAGTTCCCTGAATTTTTCAACCCTAGTCAGCCGACAGTCTTTCCTCTGTAAATGAATGTTAGAAGACTCTCTAGTCTTCTATGTTGACCCAGTTCTTACAGGACTGGTTTCCCGGACCCAGGTGAAGCATACTCAAGGACTCTAAAACACTATTTTTCATTGAGAATCTTCATTGAAAGTGCTTCTTAGTCCAGGGGCCGTTATGTATCATGAGTCCCAGACTAGGAGTGCTGATCTAGGATCAGGTTCCCCCTGACCATATAATTGTATTTGTTATAATCTTAAAGACAAAACTGATCCTAGATCACCTCTGAGACCATTGATACGGCCCCAGGAATGTAGCCCTGATCTGAGTGCAGGACTCATATACTGTCCGATAATGGAGGTAAACTGTAATATACCTTTTTGTTTTGTAAAACAGAGTAACTTCCCCCCAAAAAACAGCTCCTTTAAATAAAGTGTGATTTTTGTGTGTTTTTGTATTCTCATTCTCGCTCCACTTTGTTTTTTAAAGTAACTCACCAGCCCGGTTTCCGTCTGACGGGAGATTTTCAATGTGAATATTGTCAAATCAGCATAAAAAACAATATAAATGTTGTCCCACGAGAGAGAGATGTGTTTCCATTAAACTGACTTGTTGCAGATAACCGGCTGTGTGTGATGACGTAGGTCACATAAAATACATTTAGGGTTAAATTCCCACGTCAGTTTCCATTGCATGTTCAACTCTTGGTAGTTGTCTCACAAGACATGTTGCGTTGTATAGCGAGTGAAGAGATTTATGTACTAAAGAGAGAAATCATTTTTATTTGTCAAAAGCCCAGCTCTTTCAGAACATTGACGATCATGTCACCAGAAGAAGACCATCAAAATGTATTGGAAAGGAGCATCAAGCTCATCACGTGCAGTTTCACCACCCTGTGAAGTTCATAACTTATTTCATCTGTAGCCTAATAAACTGCTTTACCGACGAGTAATATGGGGAGGACCACACACCACGTCATCGCGTGACTCCACGGTTACTTCCATATGATGGTTATTATATAAATATCTGCATAAAAGCGATTTTACTGACACAAAAAGATCCCACCTTGTCCAGCGTATTTTTTTTTTTGTCGACATTTGGAAAGTTTACCGAAAACACATTTTTGTTTCCATCAGTCCTGTCATGACATTTTTACTTAACTCAGATTTTTTAATTTTTTTTTTTTTAAAGTTGGGTGAAAACCTGGTTACAGATACTTCGTCCAATTTCATTTTGCCGTTTGCCATTACTGCTCTGTAACACAAGGTGGCGCTGTATTGCACTGTAAACCCAGCCAGGAGCACAGAGGTGACCAAATCCTCTTCATATAGAGAGCTACTGACAGAGCAGGCTTTTGCTCCAGACCTATTTTTATTTATTTACCCCTTTTTTCTTTGGTAGTTAGTCTTGCCCCACCGCTGGCACTCCCGTACGGTGAAGGTCGAGAGCGGTGCGTCCCCCGAAACAACCCAGCCAAGCCGCACTGTTTCTTTTCACAATGCCCGCTTAACCCGGAAGCACCAATGTGTCGGAGGAAACTCCGCAACCTGGCGACCGTGTCAGCGTGGACTGCACTCGGCCCGCCACAGGTGTCGCTAGAGCGCAATGGGACAAGAACATCCCTGCCGGCCAAACCCTCCCATAACCCGGACGACTGGGCCAATTGTGTGCCGACCCATGGGTCTCCCGGTCGCGACAGAGCTCAGACTCGAACCAGGATCTCTAGTGGCACAGCTAGAGCTCACTGTACCACTCGGGAGGCCCTGCTCCAGACCCACAACACACCTGGTTCGGCTTATCAAGGTTCTGAGTATCAGCTGATTAGTGAAATCAAGGTGTCATGGTAAGGCTGGAACAAAACCTTGCTACTGGTGCGTAGCTCTGGCCACTCCGACTCCTGGGTCCAATTCATTAGGGGCACACCGTAGCGAAACATTTTGCAATGGCGAGAACGAGTATTATGGGCTAGTGCAGGTAGTCCCTCCCTGGTTTTATGTTATTGACCAAAGTGACTATTCACTGCAAAACAACTGAAGATGGCCCAGTTCAGTACATCAGCCATCAGTCTCTTCATAGCTCTCCACTACTATAGACCAGAGCCCTATTCCCTATATAGTGCACTACTGTAGACCAGAGCCCTATTCCCTATATAGTACACTACTATAGACCAGGGCCCTATTCCCTATATAGTACACTACTATAGACCAGAGCCCTATTCCCTATATAGTACACTACTGTAGACCAGAGCCCTATTCCCTATATAGTACACTACTGTAGACCAGAGCCCTATTCCCTATATAGTACACTACTGTAGACCAGGGCCCTATTCCCTATATAGTGCCCTAATTTGGACCAGAGCCCTATTCCCTATATAGTGCCCTACTTTGGACCAGAGCCCTATTCCCTATATAGTGCCCTACTTTGGACCAGGGTGGATATGATAGGGAATAGGGTGCCACTTGAGTGTAGTTTGAGCAACAACTCATTGACTTCCATTATGGATCTGTAGGCAGAGTGAGATGACTGTAAGACAGACAGACAGAGACAGGGGGGATGGGTTGTACTAATTGGCTCATAGACTTCCAGTGATATTGACAGACAAACAGATAGGAGAGACAGGTTGTCAATGTGGAGACGGAGGCTTCCATTAGAATAGAACAGAATATTTTCATATTGAATTCTGTCTTCCATTTAGGAGGAGCTGACTCATTTGTAGAGCTAATTTAGAGCACCTCTCTCTCCCCCCTCTCTTTCTCTCTCTCTCTATGCCTCTCTCTCTTTCTCTCTCTCTGCCTCCCTCCCCCCTCTCTCTCCCTCCCTCTCTCTCTCTCCCCCCTCTCTCTCATTTGTATGCCATATTGACCTCTCCCTCTTTCTCTCTCACACACACACATCTCCCCAAAGTGGCAGTTTTCACTCTCCCTTATTAAAGCTAATTACCTGGGCAGGGAGTGTTCCTAGCGACCCCGCCGATCGTTAGTCCCGACAGCCGGTGCGTTCCGTTCCTCCTCGTTGGAAAATTAGCTGCTACCGGCTCGTCTCAAGCGCCCCGGTTTGACATTTTACTGGACATGGTGAGAATCTCAACAGCGCCCCAGTAGAGGATGATTGGAGCGCGTTTTAAAGCCTAGAAATACAACGGCCATTAAAATTATCCCCCCATTAGATATCTAACGTCATAATGACCAATTTACAGAATATGAGTCATCGGAATACGGTCTGCCTGTTAGTCTATCCTGACCTACACCTGATGGGAATGAATTACCCAGTTCATATTGTTAGAATAATATGGTAATTAGGTAACATAATAAAATGATGCCTCCATTAGGCTATAGGGGATAAACATTGTCACGCTTTGAAGCGGTTAAAGCCTACAATATTATCCATGAATTCAGTTTGTACTTGGTCGTCTCTTAAGAAACCTCACAGGAGTCTCACACACACCCTCTTCCTGTCTCTGTTGTTTTAATTGGCCCTCAGGTCCTGTCTAATTGCTCTGTGTTTCTCTGTGGGACCTGAGCCCCCTGCCACTCAGACACACTGAGACTCACACAGCCGTCACTCAGGATTGTCCAAAACCCCTCTCGTTTGAGTGGAAAGGTCAGAGGCCCCGGAAACAATGGAACATACAGTACACACACTCCTACACACACACACACACTCATGTGCACGTTGTCCCTCAGGACATAGGGATTATCATTCACTAGCGTAGCACTGTGGCTGTGTTCCAAATAGGACCTTATTCCCTATATAGAGCCCTCTGGGCCCTGCTCGTAGCCCTATGGCTGTGTTCCAAATGGGACCTTATTCCCTATATAGAGCCCTCTGGGCCCTGCTCGTAGCCCTGTGGCTGTGTTCTAAATGGGACCTTATTCCCTATATAGAGCCCTCTGGGCCCTGCTCGTAGCCCTATGGCTGTGTTACCAATGGGACCTTATTCCCTATATAGAGCCCTCGGGGCCCTGCTCAATAATAGTGCACTACAGAGGGTATAGTGTTGCCATTTGGGAAGCAAGCCATATCTGACCTTCACCGTCAGACGCCAACTTATCTGTCTCCTGGGCCTCCTTCCAGACATCTGGTCCTGACACACACACACACACGTACTATGCATGTAGGCATCACACTGCTCTCTGCTGAAGAGTTAGCTCGCTAATTATTGAGTTCTGCCATTCAATTCAGCATTTAAAGGACGTTAGACTGCTGCTGCAGAGGTCAGAGTTGAACAGGACGTCAGTTAGACTGCTGCTACAGAGGTCAGAGTTGAACAGGACGTCAGTTAGACTGCTGCTACAGAGGTCAGAGTTGAACAGGACGTCAGACTGCTGCTGCAGAGGTCAGAGTTGAACAGGATGTCAGTTAGACTGCTGCTGCAGAGGTCAGAGTTGAACAGGACGTCAGACTGCTGCTACAGAGGTCAGAGTTGAACAGGACGTCAGTTAGACTGCTGCTACAGAGGTCAGAGTTGAACAGGACGTCACACTGCTGCTACAGAGGTCAGAGTTGAACAGGACGTCAGTTAGACTGCTGCTACAGAGGTCAGAGTTGAACAGGACGTCAGTTAGACTGCTGCTGCAGAGGTCAGAGTTGAACAGGACGTCAGACTGCTGCTGCAGAGGTCAGAGTTGAACAGGACGTCAGTTAGACTGCTGCTACAGAGGTCAGAGTTGAACAGGACGTCAGTTAGACTGCTGCTGCAGAGGTCAGAGTTGAACAGGACGTCAGTTAGACTGCTAATACAGAGGTCAGAGTTGAACAGGACGTCACACTGCTGTTACAGAGGTCAGAGTTGAACAGAACGTCAGTTAGACTGCTGCTACAGAGGTCAGAGTTGAACAGGACGTCAGTTAGACTGCTGCTACAGAGGTCAGAGTTGAACAGGACGTCAGTTAGACTGCTGCTACAGAGGTCAGAGTTGAACAGGACGTCAGTTAGACTGCTGCTACAGAGGTCAGAGTTGAACAGGACGTCAGTTAGACTGCTGCTCCAGAGGTCAGAGTTGAACAGGACGTCAGTTAGACTGCTGCTACAGAGGTCAGAGTTGAACAGGATGTCAGTTAGACTGCTGCTACAGAGGTCAGAGTTGAACAGGACGTCAGTTAGACTGCTGCTACAGAGGTCAGAGTTGAACAGGACGTCAGTTAGACTGCTGCTACAGAGGTCAGGGTTGAACAGGACGTCAGTTAGACTGCTGCTACAGAGGTCAGAGTTGAACAGGACGTCAGTTAGACTGCTGCTACAGAGGTCAGAGTTGAACAGGACGTCAGTTAGACTGCTGCTACAGAGGTCAGAGTTGAACAGGACGTCAGACTGCTGCTACAGAGGTCAGAGTTGAACAGGACGTCAGACTGCTGCTACAGAGGTCAGAGTTGAACAGGACGTCAGTTAGACTGCTGCTGCAGAGGTCAGAGTTGAACAGGAAGACTGAAGAAGTGATATTTCAGGGTGTGATTCTCTAGACTGTAGTGTGCTGAGTGGTTTTGTGATTCTCATGCCACACACACTTTCCCCTTCCCACAGTCACGACACACACACACAAACACACACACACACACACACACACACACACACACACACACACACACACACACACACACACACACACACACACACACACACACACACACTTCCTGAACTCCTCTCTGTATCACTCAACACAGGTAATATAAAGTCCCACTTGTTATTCACACCTTGTTGGGAGATATAGTTACATCCATTTACTGGTGAGATTACCCCATAATGACTCTCCCCCTTTCCTCTGTGTGTGTGCGAGCGTGTGTGTGTGTGTGCGAGCGTGTGTGTGTGTGTGCGAGCGTGTGTGTGTGTGTGTGTACGGTGTGTAGTTGTCCGCTGTGTGAATGAGTCTTATAATGACAAACTCTTATCATCACTCAGCAGCCTGTCAGCTGACTGCTATTAGCTGTAACCACGGAAACACAACAGGTAGAGCTGTCTCAAGTGGCCCGTGTTGACTCTGAGCTCCCATTGGTCGCCTCAGACCCCATTCTGTGGGAATGGAAGGCATCAGACTGATGGAACCCAATCCCCCCTACGTAGTGCACTACTTCAGACCAGGGCCCATAGGGAATAGGGTGCACTACTTCTGACCAGGGCCCATAGGGAATAGGGTGCACTACTTCAGACCAGGGTATATAGGGAATAGGGTGCACTACTTCAGACCAGGGCCCATAGGGAATAGGGTGCACTACTTCAGACCAGGGTCCATATGGAATAGGGTGCACTACTTCAGACCAGGGTCCATAGGGAATAGGGTGCACTACTTCAGACCAGGGCCCATAGGGAATAGGGTGCACTACTTCAGACCAGGGTCCATAGGGAATAGGGTGCACTACTTCTGACCAGGGCCCATATGGAATAGGGTGCACTACTTCAGACCAGGGTCCATATGGAATAGGGTGCACTACTTCTGACCAAGGTCCATAGGGAATAGGGTGCACTACTTCTGACCAGGGCCCATAGGGAATAGGGTGCACTACTTCAGACCAGGGCCCATAGGGAATAGGGTGCACTACTTCAGACCAAGGTCCATAGGGAATAGGGTGCCATTTGGGCCCTAGATGTGGAGTAGTTTGAGATGTGATTGGAGGAGATTATGAACCAGGAAGGGAATGGAAATGGGAAGATGTGTTTTTATAATGATCTGTTAATTAGTGATGAGAAATGAGTTTTAACACCTGACTCAGGGTAATCAGTCAATGTTACTCAGTATTTATTACTGTTGAGAGAGAGAGAGAGAGAGAGAGAGGAGGAGAGAGGAGAGGAGAGAGAGAGAGGAGAGAGAGAGAGAGAGAGAGAGAGGAGAGAGAGGAGAGAGAGAGAGAGAGAGAGAGAGAGAGAGAGAGAGAGAGAGAGAGAGAGAGAGAGAGAGAGAGAGAGAGAGAGAGAGAGAGACAGAGAGAGAGAGAGAGAGAGAGAGAGAGAGAGAGAGAGAATGTCACGTTCTCACCGTAGTTCTTTTGTATTGTCAGACCAGGGTCAGACCAGCACCCTAGTGTGGTCAGGGCGTGAGTTGGGTGGGTAATCTATGTTTTCTATTTCTGTGTTGGTTTCCTGTGTTTGGCCTGATACGGTTCTCAATCAGAGGTAGCTGTCAATCGTTGTCCCTGATCGGGAACCATAATTAGGTAGCCTGTTTTCTGTTGGGTTTTGTGGGTGATTGTCTATGTTAGTTGCTTGTGTCTGCACTTATTGATCTATAGCGTCATGATCGTTTTGTATTTAGTTTGGTTAGTGGTTCTTTTTAATTAAATAGAAGAATGTATTCACTTCACGCTGCGCCTTGGTCCTCCTCTCTTCCACATTACGACGAACGTGACAGAGCAGTATGAATTAAAGAGACAAAGTGAGAGAAGAGGAGGAAAGGAGGAGACAGATGGAGAAAGAGAGAGAGAGAGAGAGAGAGCAGTATGAATTAAAGAGACAAAGTGAGAGAAGAGGAGGAAAGGAGGAGACAGATGGAGAGAGAGAGAGAGAGAGAGAGAGCAGTATGAATTAAAGAGACAAAGTGAGAGAAGAGGCGGAAAGGAGGAGACAGATGGAGAGAGAGAGAGAGAGAGAGAGAGCAGTATGAATTAAAGAGACAAAGTGAGAGAAGAGGTGGAAAGGAGGAGACAGATGGAGAGAGAGAGAGAGAGAGAGACTCTGGTCTGGACTATATGACCTTGACAACAGTGTTCCAGTTCTTTGTTGTTCTGCTGTCGGTGGTTCTACATGGCTGATTACCATACCACTACAGAGGTCACATGACTAACTGGACCCTGGAGGACAGGTGGGCTCCAAAATAGCAGACACATTAAAATGGTAATGTCTGAGGAGGGGGAGGGGATGAGGGCAAAGGAGAGGAGGGGATGAGGGGAGAGGAAAGGAGGGGATGAGGAGAGGAGAGGAGGGGAGAGGGGAGAGGAGAGGAGAGGAGAGGGCGAGAGGACGGGACGGGAGATTGAGGAGGGCTAGTCTGTTGTGGTGTGAACTGTGGAGAGAGAAAGAAAGAGACAGGAAGAAGTAGAGGAGGGGAGGAAGCTGCTTCAGAGTATTGAGATATGTCCCATCATGTCTGCTTCAGAGTATTGAGATAAGCCCCATGTCTGCTTCAGAGTATTGAGATGTGCCCCATCATGTCTGATTCAGAGTATTGAGATATGCCCCATCATGTCTGATTCAGAGTATTGAGATATGCCCCATCATGTCTGATTCAGAGTATTGAGTTATGTCCCATCATGTCTGATTCAGAGTATTGAGATATGCCCCATCATGTCTGATTCAGAGTATTGAGATATGCCCCATGTCTGATTAAGAGTATTGAGATATGCCCCATCATGTCTGATTCAGAGTATTGAGATATGCCCCATGTCTGTTTCAGAGTATTGAGATATGCCCCATCATGTCTGATTCAGAGTATTGAGATATGTCCCATGTCTGATTCAGAGTATTGAGATATGCCCCATGTCTGATTCAGAGTATTGAGATATGCCCCATCATGACTGTTTCAGAGTATTGAGATATGCCCCATCATGTTTGATTCAGAGTATTGAGATATGCCCCATCATGTCTGATTCAGAGTATTGAGATATGCCCCATGTCTGTTTCAGAGTATTGAGATATGCCCCATCATGTCTGATTCAGAGTATTGAGATATGCCCCATGTCTGCTTCAGAGTATTGAGATATGCCCCATCATGTCTGATTCAGAGTATTGAGATATGCCACATGTCTGAATCAGAGTATTGAGATATGTCCCATCATGTCTGATTCAGAGTATTGAGATATGCCCCTATCATGTCTGCTTCAGAGTATTGAGATATGCCCCATGTCTGCTTCAGAGTATGAAGTATTGAGAGTATTGAGATTTATCAAACTATATAGATTAAACACACACACACACACACACACACACACACACACACACACACACACACCACACACCACACACACCACACACACCACACACACACACACACACACACACACACACACACACACACACACACACACACACACACACACCACACACACACACACCACACACCACACACCACACACACACACACACACACATATACACCACACACACACAGATAGCATGTCAACACAACTCAAAAGGGAGAAACAAATGTTGAAAGGAGGAACATGAATAGTGATTATATATGAAGACTTCAAAGAGAAGCAGCTGGTTGATGATCTAGACAGAAGGGCTCTCCAACACACACACACACACACACACACACACACACACACACACACACACACACACACACACACACACACACACACACACACACACACACACACACACACACACACACACACACACACACACACACACGAATACACACTGCACCATGCAGCATTAACAGGATTTGAGAAGGTATTGAACATAGAGAGAGAGAGAGGAGAGAGGGAGTAGGGGTGAAAGAGAGAGGGGGCGAGAGAGAGAGAGAGAGAGAGAGAGGAGAAAGGAGAGGGGGGTGAAAGAGAGGAGAGAGGGGGGGTGAAAGAGAGAGGGGGCGAGAGAGAAAGAGAGAGAGAGAGAGAGAGAGAGAGAGGAGAGAGAGAGAGAGAGAGGAGGGGGGGTGAAAGAGAGGGGGGCGAGAGAGAGGAGAGAGGAGGGGGGATGAAAGAGAGAGGGGGCGAGAGAGAGAGTAAGAGAGAGAGGAGAGAGGAGGGGGGGTGAAAGAGAGAGGGGGCGAGAGAGAGAGAGAGAGAGAGAGAGAGAGAGGAGAGAGGAGGGGGGGTGAAAGAGAGAGGGGGCGAGAGTGAGTAAGAGAGAGAGAGAGATATGAATGAAGCTGTTAAATACAACATCAAACACAGGGCAAGCCCAGCAGGGGGTCTTCTGTCAGTCTGACGTCCTTTCTACTGAGGGTCTGTCTGGTGTGTGTGTTGGTGGCGGGGCCCCCCTGCAGAATGGAGAAGGCCTTCGTTGCTCCTCCATATCGCTGCAGCGTGATGACATCACAACACGGAAACAAGAGAGGGAGGGAGGGAGGGGTGGGATGAGAAAGAGAGGAGGAGAGAGAAAGAGAAGGGCTGATAACCAAGACAACGACACAAAGATGGCGACAGATTCCACTGCGGGACGCCAACGGGAGTCCAGATTAGCAGATCGTCCTGCGGAGTACCAGAACCGTGTCCGCTACAACGGGACGACGACCGGCCTGACACCCCGACACGACCACCACCGACCCCCGCCACATCATCGCCACGGTAAGAATCACCATTTACCGTATTACTGCCACCGCCCTCCCACCTCCCGTACGCCAACGGATCCTCCAAACAACAAAGCCCGTTGTGCCGTAACATCTCCCCGCGGCGGCGGCGCGGGGAGATCGTCCGACCCGTTTGTTGTCGTGCTCGTCTTCTAATCTAATAACAGTTATTTTTTTCTTCTCTTTCTTTCGCTCCTTTCATCCTGGTCCTTATGTCCCTGCAGAAGCCCTTTATCGACATCAAAGGAACCACATCAATTGGTTTGACTGCTGGGAGAGTCTCCAGGAAAAAGACCTCGTAGCAAAGATCACCACACGCTTTCCCTGACGCATTTATTTACATCTTCTCCTTGCTGGGGTTTTATCTCCCCATCCTGCTCCGTCCTGCTCCGTCCTGCTCCGTCCTGCTCCGTCCTGCTCCGTCCTGCTCCGTCCTGCTCCATCCTGCTCCGTCCTGCTCCCTCCTGCTCCATCCTGCTCCATTTCTACCCTCCACCCCCTTTCATCCCATCCTTCGGTCCATTCATCTCTAGCCTCCATCTCCTTCCACCCCATCCGCTCTTCGTTGGCTGCGGAATGCCTCAGAACTCTCCACCATTGTTTTACTAACCCACAACGTTCCGATTCCACATTCTCATTCCCCAATCAAATACAACTCCTTTGTAGACTGTTATAGAGGGGAAATCTTTCCCATGTCTAAACAAGGTTTAATGTTGGGTTCTTGTTTTCTCTACTGGGCAGTAGGTAGAGTCTCTATGACTGTTGATGACAATACGTGAAACAATATTTGAATAAGCAGCAGGAGGTAAATCTTTTAATCCAGTGTAGCTAATCCAGCCTTGCAGGAGGAGGAGGAGGAGGCCATTTTGGTCTCTCTATATTCACACTGTCTCAATACACATCAGTAGGAAGCCATGGCAGACATGCTGACAGTCCTCTTTAAGGGCCCAAGCCGGGCTGAAAAAGAACAGGGGATGAATGAATGGGTTTATACACCGCTCAGACCTTGTGGTGACTAGGCTTTTTTTCTTTCCGTTTTTTTTCTTTTTCTGGTTATTACTCGGTAATGAGCCTGTGTGGAGCTCTGAGAAGAGAGAGACAGATCTCAGCCTTTCTATCATTAGCTGTTGTCTGTGTGCTATAGAACCCACGGAATACGGATGATAGCTGCTATAAAACCCACGGAATACGGATGATAGCTACTATTCTACTATCTCAAGACAATAAACCAACAAGTCGTGCTCGTTTCCTTAGTTTGATGATTCGTGACTCTTAACACATATTGTGGGCTGTTTAGCTACGAACCAACCCTCTCCAAACAGCCGTCCTCCATGGCTGTTTATCTACGAACCAACCCTCTCCAAACAGCCGTCCTCCATGGCTGTTTAGCTACGGACCAACCCTCTCCAAACAGCCGTCCTCCATGGCTGTTTAGCTACGACCCAACTCTCTCCAAACAGCCGTCCTCCATGGCTGTTTAGCTACGGACCAACCCTCTCCAAACAGCCGTCCTCCATGGCTGTTTAGCTACGGACCAACCCTCTCCAAACAGCCGTCCTCCATGGCTGTTTAGCTACGGACCAACCCTCTCCAAACAACCGTCCTCCATGGCTGTTTAGCTACGACCCAACTCTCTCCAAACAGCCGTCCTCCATGGCTGTTTAGCTACTAACCAACCCTCTCCAAACAGCCATCCTCAACGGCTGTTTAGCTACGAACCAACCCTCTCCAAACAACCGTCCTCCATGGCTGTTTAGCTACGACCCAACTCTCTCCAAACAGCCGTCCTCCATGGCTGTTTAGCTACTAACCAACCCTCTCCAAACAGCCATCCTCAACGGCTGTTTAGCTACTAACCAACCCTGTCCAAACAGCCATCCTCAACGGCTGTTTAGCTACGAACCAACCCTCTCCAAACAGTCGTCCTCCATGGCTGTTTAGCTACGACCCAACCCTCTCCAAACAGTCGTCCTCGATGGCTGTTTAGCTACGACCCAACCCTCTCCAAACAGCCGTCCTCCATGGCTGTTTAGCTACGACCCAACCCTCTCCAAACAGCCGTCCTCCATGGCTGTTTAGCTACGACCCAACCCTCTCCAAACAGCTGTCCTCCATGGCTGTTTAGCTATGACCCAACCCTCTCCAAACAGCTGTCCTCCATGGCTGTTTAGCTACGACCCAACCCTCTCCAAATAGCCGTCCTCCATGGCTGTTTAGCTACGAACCAACCCTCTCCAAACAGCCGTCCTCCATGGCTGTTTAGCTACGAACCAACCCTCTCCAAATAGCGGTCCTCCATGGCTGTTTAGCTACGACCAAACCCTCTCCAAACAGCCGTCCTCCATGGCTGTTTAGCTACGACCCAACCCTCTCCAAACAGCCGTCCTCCATGGCTGTTTAGCTATGAACCAACCCTCTCCAAACAGCTGTCCTCCATGGCTGTTTAGCTATGACCCAACCCTCTCCAAACAGCCGTCCTCCATGGCTGTTTAGCTACGGACCAACCCTCTCCAAACAGCTGTCCTCCATGGCTGTTTAGCTATGACCCAACCCTCTCCAAACAGCCGTCCTCCATGGCTGTTTAGCTACGACCCAACCCTCTCCAAACAGCCGTCCATGGCTGTTTAGCTACGGACCAACCCTCTCCAAACAGCCGTCCTCCATGGCTGTTTAGCTATGACCCAACCCTCTCCAAACAGCCGTCCTCCATGGCTGTTTAGCTGCGACCCAACCCTCTCCAAACAGCCGTCCTCCATGGCTGTTTAGCTACGACCCAACCCTCTCCAAACAGTCGTCCTCCATGGCTGTTTAGCTATGACCCAACCCTCTCCAAACAGCCGTCCTCCATGGCTGTTTAGCTGCGACCCAACCCTCTCCAAACAGCCGTCCTCCATGGCTGTTTAGCTACTAACCAACCCTCTCCAAACAGCCGTCCTCCATGGCTGTTTAACTATGACCCAACCCTCTCCAAACAGCCGTCCTCCATAGCTGTTTAGCTACGGACCAACCCTTTCCAAACAGCCTTCCTCCATGGCTGTTTAGCTACGACCCAACCCTCTCCAAACAGCCGTCCTCCGTGGCTGTTTAGCTACGGACCAACCCTCTCCAAACAGCCGTCCTCCATGGCTGTTTAGCTACGGACCAACCCTCTCCAAACAGCCGTCCTCCATGGCTGTTTAGCTACGGACCAACCCTCTCTAAACAGCCGTCCTCCATGGCTGTTTAGCTACGGACCAACCCTCTCCAAACAGCCGTCCTCCATGGCTGTTTAGCTACGGACCAACCCTCTCCAAACAGCCGTCCTCCATGGCTGTTTAGCTACGGACCAACCCTCTCCAAACAGCCGTCCTCCATGGCTGCATCCCAAATTGTGCCTTATTCCCTACGTAGTGCACTACTACCCTATTGGCTCTGGTCAAAAATCGTGCGCTACACACTGAGTGTACAAAACATTAGGAACAACTTCCTAATATTTTGCACAACTTCCTAATATTTTGCACAGCCCCCTTTGCCCCCAGAACAGCCTCAAGTCGTCTGAGCATGGACTCTACAAGGTGTCGAAAGCATTTCCACAGCGATGCGGGCCCATGTTGACTCCAGTGCTTCCTATAGTTGCATCAAGTTGGCTGGATGTCCTTCGGGTGGAGGACCATTCTTGATACATTCTTGAGCGTGAATAACCCAGCAGCGTGGCAGTTCTTGACACACTCAAACCGGTACCCCGTTCAAAGGCACTTAAATCTTTTGTCCTTCCCATTCAATGGCACACGTACACAATCCAGGTCTCGTCTTAAAAAATCCTTCTTTAACCCGTCTCCTCCCCTTCATCTACACTGATTGAAGTGGATTTAACAGGTGACATCAATAAGGGATCATAGCTTTCACCTGGTCAGTCTATGTCATGGAAAGAGCAGGTGTTCCTAATGTTTTGTCCACTCAGTGTATTGGGAATAGTGTGCCATTTGGGACGCAGGCCATATGTCCTCTGAGCCCCGAGGTTCCTCTCTCTTTCTCCGGGAGGTATATAATGAAGATTTCACTCGTCCTTTCAGCATTTAAATGGCTCTTTGTGTGAGAGGAGGTAAGCCTGTTTCAGTCAGGCCCGTGCGGACGCTTAAATCCGCCATGGCAGCTGCAACAAAGGACCCCTAGACCAGGACACACAGACAAAGGGTGTATCTCAATACTCTTGACTAGACACTCGCCTAGGACACACAAGACAAAGGGTATATCTCAATACTCTTGACTAGACACTCGCCTAGGACACACAAGACAAAGGGTGTATCTCAATACTCTTGACTAGACACTCGCCTAGGACACACAAGACAAAGGTTGTATCTCAATAATCTTACTGGTCCCTGGTCTAGGACACACAGACAAAGGATGTATCTATTTGTTAATTTGGACCCCCATTAGCTTCTGCAGAAGCATCAGCTACTCTTCATGGGATCCAAAAAACATGACGAGTGACAAAACACTGATACGCTGATAGACAAGGACAGTCCCACAAAATTAAAATACAACGATATACAACACAACAACAACAAAAAATGATGTGTGTGTCTGTGTGTGTGTCCCCTCGCCATCCCCGTTTTGGACTTGGGAAGAGACCCCTGATGGCATTTCTTGTGGGGTATGTATAGGTGTGTGAAGAGACCCCTGGTGGCATGTCTTGTGGGCTATGTATGGGTGTCTGAAGAGACCCCTGGTGGCATGTCTTGTGGGGTATGTATGGGTGTCTGAAGAGACCCCTGGTGGCATGTCTTGTGGGTTATGTATGGGTGTGTGAAGAGACCCCTGGTGGCATGTCTTGTGGGGTATGTATGGGTGTGTGAAGAGACCCCTGGTGGCATGTATTGTGGGATATGTATCGGTGTCTGAAGAGACCCCTGGTGGCATGTCTTGTGGGGTATGTATGGGTGTCTGAAGAGACCCCTGGTGGCTTTTCTTGTGTGGTATGTATGGGTGTCTGAAGAGATTCCTGGTGGCATGTCTTGTGGGGTATGTATGGGTGTCTGAAGAGAACCCTGGTGGCATATCTTGTGGGGTATGTATGGGTGTGTGAGCTGAATGTGATTTGATTATGCTGACAATTTGGAATTTTCTCCACAGTAATATTTATCATGACTAGATGCGTGCTGCTTTGTTAAGGGCAAGGCGTGCTGCTTTGTTAAGGGCAAGGCATGCTGCTTTGTTAAGGGCAAGGCGTGCTGCTTTGTTAAAACCTGTTGAGGATAGAGGGTGCTTTTTACACTTTGGGGAAAAATCGTGCCCTATTTAAACGGCCTCGTACTCTATTCTTGCTTGTACAATATGCATATTATTATTACTATTGGATAGAAAACACTCTCAAGTTTCTAAAACCTTATGAATTATATCTGAGTAAAACAGAACTAATTTTGCAGCAAACTTCCTGTCAGAAAGTGAAAAATCTCAAATCGAGGCTCTGTTCCAGGCCCTCCCTATCATTTTGCTTGAGATTTATGACTATACATGCACTTCATACACCTTCCACTAGATGTCAATAGGCTGTGAGAGGTGAAATGGGGTCTCAATCTCTTTCTATGGTCAAAAGAGACAGCTTGGAATGACATGACCCCAGAATTAGTTTGTTCAGGAAGCGCATAAAGGTCACCAGTATTGGCTTCTGAAAAGCAATCGTTATAGACGTCTTATATCTCCGGCTTTGATTTTATTTGATAAATGTGAAGATATCATCGTAAAGTTAGTTTTTTCAATATAGTTTTATTAGATTATTGACATTTTTTCGGGAGTTTAGACGTGTTGCGTTCTTTGCGTTTGGTGACGAAGAAGAGCTTAGCGCCACTTGGCTAGTTTTGCTTGCTCATTCGAGAGGGAAAAATGCCATTCTAAAACCAAACAACGATTGTTCCCGACAAAGGACCCCTTGTACAACATTCTGATGGGAGCTCAACAAAAGTAGGACCCATTTATGATGTTATTTCATATATCTGTCGAACATGTGTACTATTAGTTTGCGCCCAGATTTTGGGCGCTCTCTCGCCATAACGTAAGCTGCATGTCGTAATGAAGTTATTTTTAGAATTCTAACACGGCGATTGCATTAAGAACTAGTGTATCTATCATTTCCTATACAACATGTATTTTTTAGTAACGTTTATGAATAGTTATTTGGTCAGAATAGGTGAGTGTCAGAAAAATATCCGGACATTCTGGGAAAAAGATGCTAAGTTTTCAGAATGTATAACCACGGATATCAGCTCTAAATATGCACATTTTTGAACAAACCATATATGTATTGTGTAATATGATGTTATAGGACTGTCATCTGATGAATTTTGAGAAGGTTAGTGAAAAAATTGATATCTTTTGCTGGTTTATTCGCTATCGCTAACGTGCCTATCGCTATTGCTAACGTGCCTTGAATGAATGAATGAATGCGGTTGTGTGGTAGGCTATTGTAGTAAGCTAATATAATGCTATATTGTGTTTTCGCTGTAAAACACTTAAAAAATCGGAAATATTGGCTGGATTCACAAGATGCTTGTCTTTCATTTGCTGTACACCATGCATTTTTCAGAAATGTTTTATGATGAGTATTTAGGTATTTCACGTTGGTCTCTATAATTACTCTGGCTGCTTTGGTGCTATTTGTGATGGTAGCTGTGATGGTAGCTGCAATGTAAAACTGATTTATAGCTCAAATATGCACATTTTTTGAACAAAACAGATTTATTGTGTAACACGTTATAAGACTGTCATCTGATGAAGTTGTTTCTTGTTTAGTTTGGTTGGTTCTTGGTTAGTTTGGTTGGTTTTGTGCATGCTACCTGTGCTGTGAAAAATGTCTGTGCTTTTTTGTATTTGGTGGTGAGCTAACATAAATATACGTGGTGTTTTCGCTGTAAAACATTTAAAAAATCGGACATGTTGACTGGATTCACAAGATGTTTATCTTTCATTTGCTGTATTGGACTTGTTAATGTGTGAAAGTTAAATATTTCTCAAAAATATCTTTTGAATTTCGCGCTCTGCCTTTTCAGTGGAATGTGGGAGGAGTTCCGCTAGCGGAACCCCGGGGCTAGACAGGTTAAGGACAAGGCATCATGTCTTTGAACCATAAAATGTTTCAATTCCTCATCAAGCTAACAGTTTTCTAACATGGTTCTAACAGTTCTATCAGGGTTCTAACAGGGTTCTAACAGGGTTCTAACAGTTCTAGCAGGGTTATAACAGGGTTTTAACAGTTCTCACAGGGTGTAAACAGGGTTCTAACAGTTCTAACAGGGTTCTAACAGGGTTCTGACAGGGTTCTGACAGGGTGCTAACAGTTCTCACAGGGTTCCAACAGGGTTCCAACAGGGTTCTAACAGTTAAGGTATTAACAATTGGCATTAATAATTTTACAAATATTTCCAGTGTTGCATCTGGATTCACTTCCTCAAACACATCAGACCAACATGTACATGTTTCCATGTTCAACAACAGAGTCCTGAGAAAACACATCATATGATCTCTGATGGATTTACTTTAGGCCCAACCTTTACTTGTTATTGACTAAATGTTATGGTCACTACAGCCAATGGGAACTTAGATTAGTTTGGAGAAAAGCTCTTCAGCATTAGTGACTATATGACCAATACAAGTGGATGTCACAGATCCAACACTATTGGTACACACTCTAGTTGGCTGAGTGATAATCTGGGTTACATTACAGGCATTAGTCACAGTTAGAAGATTCCTCTAGAGAGAACAGCTAGCTGCTAACCAGTCACTGTTCAGGTCACCCAGAAAATAGACCTCTCTGTTAACATCACACACACTATATCAAGCATTGCACACATATTATCCACACACTGACTGTTGACACTTGGCCTATAGCAGCACCCCAAAAGAAGAGTTTAGTCGAGACAGGTGAACCTGTAGCCGTATTTCTTCAACAGTATTTGGACATGAGACGCTCTTTAAGCTTAACAGGAAGTAGTAGCTGTTGTCTCTCTGAATATTAACAACTACACCTCCGCCACAGGCATTCCTGTCTTCTCTGTAGATGTTACTTTGTATCCCTGTGTTGCTACTGCTGTATCATCAACATAATTATCTAAGTCAGTTTCAGATGGCCAGTATATGAATGTTATCCGATATTAGCAAGTTATTGAATTCATTAACCTTATTTCTAAGGGTAAATATATTAATATGGAAAGGGCTAAGAATAGCCCTTTCCTGGCTAGCTAAACATTGTTTTGTCAATAGTTTTACTAGTCTAGGACCCACAGAGATAAAGGGTGTATTTCAATAGTCTTGACTGGACCCTAGTCTAGGATCCACAGATATAAAGGGTGTATTTCAATAGTCTGGCTGGACACTAGTCTAGGACCCACAGATATAAAGGGTGTATCTCAATAGTCTTACTGGACCCTAGTCTAGGACCCACAGAGATAAAGGGTGGATTTCAATAGTCTTGACTGGACACTAGTCTAGGACCCACAGATATAAAGGGTGTATTTCAATAGTCTGACTGGACCCTAGTCTAGTACCCACAGATATAAAGGGTGTATCTCAATAGTCATACTGGACACTAGTCTAGGACCCACAGATATAAAGGGTGTATCTCATTAATATGACTGGACCCTAGTCTAGAACCCACAGATATAAAGGGTGTATCTCATTAATATGACTGGACCCTAGTCTAGAACCCACAGATATAAAGGGTGTATCTCAATAGTCATACTGGACACTAGTCAAGGCTTTTGATCGTAAGGAGGAGACAATGACATCATAGATTGTTCAGCATCATCTCTCACGGCAATCGCAATCCATGGGTCACGTCACGTATCCCGAAGTCGCCACGGTTACCGAGCCAGTCTTTATGACAACGGAACTGTCCTTGAGTCAGTTTATACAATCATACACACACACACACACACACACACACACACACACACACACACACACACACACACACACACACACACACACACACACACACACACACACACACACACACACACACGTAGCGCCAGACAGTCTGGGATATGTGGGTCTATATTGTGATTGTTATCTGTCTTGATAATTATAGTGTGTGTGTGTGCCCGTGGGTGTGTGCCCGTGTGTGTGTGCCCGTGGGTGTGTGCCCGTGTGTGTGTGGTCGACCCGTTCCTTGAGCTCAGCAGGTGTGTGTGTGGTCGACTCGTTCCTTGAGCTCAGCAGGTGTGTGTGTGGTCGACCCGTTCCTTGAGCTCAGCAGGTGTGTGTGTGGTCGACCCGTTCCTTGAGCTCAGCAGGTGTGTGTGTGGTCGACCCGTTCCTTGAGCTCAGCAGGTGTGTGTGTGGTCGACCCGTTCCTTGAGCTTAGCAGGTGTGTGTGTGGTCGACCCATTCCTTGACCTCAGCAGGTGTGTGTGTGG
>NW_026600684.1:0-105000 GCF_029448725.1 Salvelinus fontinalis | reverse complement strand
AACACCAACAGACAGAGACCTGGAGGATAAACAACACCAACAGACAGACAGAGACCTGGAGGGTAAACAACACCTACAGACAGACAGAGACCTGGAGGATAAACAACACCTACAGACAGAGACCTGGAGGATAAACAACACCTACAGACAGACAGAGACCTTGAGGGTAAACAACACCAACAGACAGAGACCTGGAGGGTAAACAACACCAACAGACAGACAGAGACCTGGAGGGTAAACAACACCAACAGACAGAGACCTGGAGGGTAAACAACACCAACAGACAGAGAGAGACCTGGAGGATAAACAACACCTACAGACAGACAGAGACCTGGAGGATAAACAACAACAGACAGAGACCTGGAGGGTAAACAACACCAACAGACAGAGACCTGGAGGGTAAACAACACCAACAGACAGAGACCTGGAGGGTAAACAACACCAACAGACAGACAGAGACCTGGAGGGTAAACAACACCAACAGACAGAGACCTGGAGGATAAACAACACCTACAGACAGACAGAGACCTGGAGGGTAAACAACACCTACAGACAGAGACCTGGAGGGTAAACAACACCTACAGACAGACAGAGACCTGGAGGGTAAACAACACCATCAGACAGACAGAGACCTGGAGGGTAAACAACACCTACAGACAGAGACCTGGAGGATAAACAACACCAACAGACAGACAGAGACCTGGAGGGTAAACAACACCAACAGACAGAGACCTGGAGGGTAAACAACACCAACAGACAGACAGAGACCTGGAGGGTAAACAACACCAACAGACAGAGACCTGGAGGGTAAACAACACCAACAGACAGAGAGAGACCTGGAGGATAAACAACACCTACAGACAGACAGAGACCTGGAGGATAAACAACAACAGACAGAGACCTGGAGGGTAAACAACACCAACAGACAGAGACCTGGAGGGTAAACAACACCAACAGACAGAGACCTGGAGGGTAAACAACACCAACAGACAGACAGAGACCTGGAGGGTAAACAACACCAACAGACAGAGACCTGGAGGATAAACAACACCTACAGACAGACAGAGACCTGGAGGGTAAACAACACCTACAGACAGAGACCTGGAGGGTAAACAACACCTACAGACAGACAGAGACCTGGAGGGTAAACAACACCATCAGACAGACAGAGACCTGGAGGGTAAACAACACCTACAGACAGAGACCTGGAGGATAAACAACACCAACAGACAGACAGAGACCTGGAGGGTAAACAACACCAACAGACAGACAGAGACCTGGAGGGTAAACAACACCTACAGACAGAGACCTGGAGGGTAAACAACACCAACAGACAGACAGAGACCTGGAGGGTAAACAACACCAACAGACAGACAGAGACCTGGAGGGTAAACAACACCGACAGACAGACAGAGACCTGGAGGGTAAACAACACCAACAGACAGACAGAGACCTGGAGGATAAACAACACCAACAGACAGAGACCTGGAGGGTAAACAACACCAACAGACAGACAGAGACCTGGAGTGTAAACAACACCATCAGACAGACAGAGACCTGGAGGGTAAACAACACCAACAGACAGACAGAGACCTGGAGGGTAAACAACACCAACAGACAGAGACCTGGAGGATAAACAACACCAACAGACAGACAGAGACCTGGAGGGTAAACAACACCTACAGACAGACAGAGACCTGGAGGGTAAACAACACCTACAGACAGAGACCTGGAGGATAAACAACACCTACAGACAGACAGAGACCTGGAGGGTAAACAACACCTACAGACAGAGACCTGGAGGGTAAACAACACCAACAGACAGAGACCTGGAGGGTAAACAACACCTACAGACAGAGACCTGGAGGGTAAACAACACCAACAGACAGAGACCTGGAGGATAAACAACACCAACAGAAAGACAGAGACCTGGAGGATAAACAACACCTACAGACAGACAGAGACCTGGAGGATAAACAACACCAACAGACAGACAGAGACCTGGAGGGTAAACAACACCAACAGACAGAGACCTGGAGGGTAAACAACACCAACAGACAGAGAGAGACCTGGAGGATAAACAACACCTACAGACAGACAGAGACCTGGAGGATAAACACCGACAGACAGAGACCTGGAGGGTAAACAACACCAACAGACAGAGACCTGGAGGGTAAACAACACCAACAGACAGAGACCTGGAGGGTAAACAACACCAACAGACAGACAGAGACCTGGAGGATAAACAACACCAACAGACAGAGACCTGGAGGATAAACAACACCAACAGACAGACAGAGACCTGGAGGGTAAACAACACCTACAGACAGACAGAGACCTGGAGGGTAAACAACACCTACAGACAGAGACCTGGAGGATAAACAACACCAACAGAC
The DNA here is from genome assembly GCF_029448725.1 of Salvelinus fontinalis. NCBI lineage: Eukaryota > Metazoa > Chordata > Actinopteri > Salmoniformes > Salmonidae > Salvelinus > Salvelinus fontinalis. The sequence goes on along the minus strand of NW_026600684.1, from coordinate 102,604 downwards.
AGAGACCTGGAGGATAAACAACACCAACAGACAGACAGAGACCTGGAGGGTAAACAACACCAACAGACAGACAGAGACCTGGAGGGTAAACAACACCAACAGACAGACAGAGACCTGGAGGGTAAACAACACCAACAGACAGAGACCTGGAGGGTAAACAACACCTACAGACAGAGACCCGGAGGGTAAACAACACCAACAGACAGAGACCTGGAGGGTAAACAACACCTACAGACAGAGACCTGGAGGGTAAACAACACCAACAGACAGAGACCTGGAGGATAAACAACACCTACAGACAGAGACCTGGAGGATAAACAACACCGACAGACAGAGACCTGGAGGGTAAACAACACCAACAGACAGACAGAGACCTGGAGGGTAAACAACACCGACAGACAGAGACCTGGAGGATAAACAACACCAACAGACAGACAGAGACCTGGAGGATAAACAACACCAACAGACAGAGACCTGGAGGATAAACAACACCAACAGACAGAGACTTGGACTGTAAACAACACCAACAGACAGAGAGAGACCTGGAGGATAAACAACACCTACAGACAGACAGAGACCTGGAGGATAAACACCGACAGACAGAGACCTGGAGGGTAAACAACACCAACAGACAGAGACCTGGAGGGTAAACAACACCTACAGACAGAGACCTGGAGGATAAACAACACCGACAGACAGAGACCTGGAGGGTAAACAACACCAACAGACAGACAGAGACCTGGAGGGTAAACAACACCGACAGACAGAGACCTGGAGGATAAACAACACCAACAGACAGACAGAGACCTGGAGGGTAAACAACACCAACAGACAGACAGAGACCTGGAGGATAAACAACACCAACAGACAGAGACCTGGAGGATAAACAACACCAACAGACAGAGACTTGGACTGTAAACAACACCAACAGACAGACAGAGACCTGGAGGGTAAACAACACCTATAGACAGAGACCTGGAGGATAAACAACACCGACAGACAGAGACCTGGAGGGTAAACAACACCAAAAGACAGACAGAGACCTGGAGGGTAAACAACACCAACAGACAGACAGAGACCTGGAGGATAAACAACACCAACAGACAGAGACCTGGAGGGTAAACAACACCAACAGACAGAGACTTGGAGGATAAACAACACCAACAGACAGAGACCTGGAGGATAAACAACACTTACAGACAGACAGAGACCTGGAGGGTAAACAACACCTACAGACAGACAGAGACCTGGAGGATAAACAACACCAACAGACAGAGAACTGGAGGATAAACAACATCGACAGACAGACAGAGACCTGGAGGGTAAACAACACCAACAGACAGACAGAGACCTGGAGGATAAACAACACCAACAGACAGAGACCTGGAGGATAAACAACACCGACAGACAGAGACCTGGAGGATAAACAACACCAACAGACAGAGACCTGGATGGTAAACAACACCAACAGACAGAGACCTGGAGGATAAACAACACCAACAGACAGAGACCTGGAGGATAAACAACACCAACAGACAGAGACCTGGAGGATAAACAACACCAACAGACAGAGACCTGGAGGGTAAACAACACCAACAGACAGAGACCTGGAGGATAAACAACACCTATAGACAGACAGAGACCTGGAGGGTAAACAACACCGGCAGACAGAGACCTGGAGGGTAAACAACAACAGACATACAGAGACCTGGAGGATAAACAACACCAACAGACAGAGACCTGGAGGGTAAACAACACCAACAGACAGAGACCTGGAGGGTAAACAACACCTACAGACAGAGACCTGGAGGATAAACAGCACCAACAGACAGAGACCTGGAGGATAAACAACACCAACAGACAGAGACCTGGAGGATAAACAACACCAACAGACAGAGAACTGGAGGATAAACAACATCGACAGACAGACAGAGACCTGGAGGGTAAACAACAGACAGACAGAGAGAGACCTGGAGGATAAACAACACCTACAGACAGACAGAGACCTGGAGGATAAACAACAACAGACAGAGACCTGGAGGGTAAACAACACCAACAGACAGAGACCTGGAGGGTAAACAACACCAACAGACAGAGACCTGGAGGGTAAACAACACCAACAGACAGACAGAGACCTGGAGGGTAAACAACACCAACAGACAGAGACCTGGAGGATAAACAACACCAACAGACAGACAGAGACCTGGAGGGTAAACAACACCAACAGACAGAGACCTGGAGGGTAAACAACACCAACAGACAGAGACCTGGAGGATAAACAACACCTACAGACAGACAGAGACCTGGAGGGTAAACAACACCTACAGACAGAGACCTGGAGGATAAACAACACCTACAGACAGACAGAGACCTGGAGGATAAACAACACCTACAGACAGACAGAGACCTGGAGGATAAACAACACCTACAGACAGAGACCTGGAGGGTAAACAACACCAAAAACAGAGACCTGGAGGATAAACAACACCGACAGACAGACAGAGACCTGGAGGGTAAACAACACCTACAGACAGAGACCTGGAGGGTAAACAACACCAACAGACAGAGACCTGGAGGGCAAACAACACCAACAGACAGAGACCTGGAGGGTAAACAACACCTACAGACAGAGAACTGGAGGATAAACAACACCAACAGACAGAGACCTGGAGGGTAAACAACACCAACAGACAGACAGAGACCTGGAGGGTAAACAACACCAACAGACAGAGACCTGGAGGATAAACAACACCAACAGACAGAGACCTGGAGGATAAACAACACCAACAGACAGAGACCTGGAGGGTAAACAACACCAACAGACAGACAGAGACCTGGAGGGTAAACAACACCAACAGACAGAGACCTGGAGGGTAAACAACACCTACAGACAGAGACCTGGAGGGTAAACAACACCAACAGACAGAGACCTGGAGGGTAAACAACACCAACAGACAGACAGAGACCTGGAGGGTAAACAACACCAACAGACAGAGACCTGGAGGATAAACAACACCAACAGACAGACAGAGACCTGGAGGGTAAACAACACCTACAGACAGACAGAGACCTGGAGGGTAAACAACACCAACAGACAGAGACCTGGCGGGTAAACAACACCAACAGACAGACAGAGACGTGGAGGGTAAACAACACCAACAGACAGAGACCTGGAGGGTAAACAACACCAACAGACAGAGACCTGGAGGGTAAACAACACCAACAGACAGAGACCTGGAGGGTAAACAACACCAACAGACAGAGACCTGGAGGGTAAACAACACCTACAGACAGAGACCTGGAGGATAAACAACACCAACAGACAGAGACCTGGAGGGTAAACAACACCTACAGACAGACAGAGACCTGGAGGGTAAACAACACCTACAGACAGACAGAGACCTGGAGGGTAAACAACACCTACAGACAGAGACCTGGAGGGTAAACAACACCTACAGACAGACAGAGACCTGGAGGGTAAACAACACCAACAGACAGAGACCTGGAGGGTAAACAACACCTACAGACAGAGACCTGGAGGGTAAACAACACCAACAGACAGAGACCTGGAGGATAAACAACACCAACAGACAGACAGAGACCTGGAGGGTAAACAACACCAACAGACAGAGACCTGGAGGATAAACAACACCAACAGACAGACAGAGACCTGGAGGGTAAACAACACCAACAGACAGACAGAGACCTGGAGGGTAAACAACACCAACAGACAGAGACCTGGAGGATAAACAACACCAACAGACAGACAGAGACCTGGAGGGTAAACAACACCTACAGACAGACAGAGACCTGGAGGGTAAACAACACCTACAGACAGAGACCTGGAGGATAAACAACACCTACAGACAGACAGAGACCTGGAGGGTAAACAACACCTACAGACAGAGACCTGGAGGGTAAACAACACCAACAGACAGAGACCTGGAGGATAAACAACACCTACAGACAGACAGAGACCTGGAGGATAAACACCGACAGACAGAGACCTGGAGGGTAAACAACACCAACAGACAGAGACCTGGAGGGTAAACAACACCAACAGACAGAGACCTGGAGGGTAAACAACACCAACAGAGAGAGACCTGGAGGATAAACAACACCAACAGACAGACAGAGACCTGGAGGGTAAACAACACCTACAGACAGACAGAGACCTGGAGGATAAACAACACCAACAGACAGACAGAGACCTGGAGGGTAAACAACACCTACAGACAGACAGAGACCTGGAGGGTAAACAACACCTACAGACAGAGACCTGGAGGATAAACAACACCTACAGACAGACAGAGACCTGGAGGGTAAACAACACCTACAGACAGAGACCTGGAGGGTAAACAACACCTACAGACAGAGACCTGGAGGATAAACAACACCAACAGACAGACAGAGACCTGGAGGGTAAACAACACCAACAGACAGAGACCTGGAGGGTAAACAACACCAACAGACAGAGAGAGACCTGGAGGATAAACAACACCTACAGACAGACAGAGACCTGGAGGATAAACACCGACAGACAGAGACCTGGAGGGTAAACAACACCAACAGACAGAGACCTGGAGGGTAAACAACACCTACAGACAGAGACCTGGAGGATAAACAACACCAACAGACAGACAGAGACCTGGAGGGCAAACAACACCAACAGACAGAGACCTGGAGGATAAACAACACCAACAGACAGAGACCTGGAGGGCAAACAACACCAACAGACAGAGACCTGGAGGGCAAACAACACCAACAGACAGAGACCTGGAGGGTAAACAACACCAACAGACAGAGACCTGGAGGGTAAACAACACCAACAGACAGAGACCTGGAGGGTAAACAACACCTACAGACAGACAGAGACCTGGAGGGTAAACAACACCGACAGACAGAGACCTGGAGGATAAACAACACCAACAGACAGAGACCTGGAGGGTAAACAACACCAACAGACAGAGACCTGGAGGGTAAACAACACCGACAGACAGAGACCTGGAGGATAAACAACACCAACAGAAAGAGACGTGGAGGGTAAACAACACCGACAGACAGAGACCTGGAGGATAAACACCGACAGACAGAGACCTGGAGGGTAAACAACATCGACAGACAGACAGAGACCTGGAGGATAAACAACACCAACAGACAGACAGAGACCTGGAGGGTAAACAACACCGACAGACAGAGACCTGGAGGATAAACACCGACAGACAGAGACCTGGAGGGTAAACAACACCGACAGAGACCTGGAGGGTAAACAACACCAACAGACAGAGACCTGGAGGATAAACAACACCAACAGACAGAGACGTGGAGGGTAAACAACACCAACAGACAGACAGAGACCTGGAGGGTAAACAACACCAACAGACAGACAGAGACCTGGAGGATAAACAACACCAACAGACAGAGACCTGGACTGTAAACAACACCAACAGACAGACAGAGACCTGGAGGGTAAACAACACCTACAGACAGAGACCTGGAGGGTAAACAACACCGACAGACAGAGACCTGGAGGATAAACAACACCAACAGACAGAGACCTGGATGGTAAACAACACCAACAGACAGAGACCTGGAGGATAAACAACACCAACAGACAGAGACCTGGAGGATAAACAACACCAACAGACAGAGACCTGGAGGATAAACAACACCAACAGACAGAGACCTGGAGGGTAAACAACACCAACAGACAGAGACCTGGAGGATAAACAACACCAACAGACAGAGACCTGGAGGGTAAACAACACCTATAGACAGACAGAGACCTGGAGGGTAAACAACACCAACAGACAGAGACCTGGAGGGTAAACAACACCAACAGACAGAGACCTGGAGGATAAACAACACCTATAGACAGACAGAGACCTGGATGGTAAACAACACCGGCAGACAGAGACCTGGAGGGTAAACAACAACAGACAGACAGAGACCTGGAGGATAAACAACACCAACAGACAGAGACCTGGAGTGTAAACAACACCTACAGACAGAGACCTGGAGGGTAAACAACACCTACAGACAGAGACCTGAAGGGGAAACAACACCAACAGACAGAGACCTGGAGGGTAAACAACACCTACAGACAGACAGAGACCTGGAGGATAAACAACACCAACAGACAGAGAACTGGAGGATAAACAACATCGACAGACAGACAGAGACCTGGAGGGTAAACAACACCAACAGACAGACAGAGACCTGGAGGATAAACAACACCAACAGACAGAGACCTGGAGGATAAACAACACCGACAGACAGAGACCTGGAGGATAAACAACACCAACAGACAGAGACCTGGATGGTAAACAACACCAACAGACAGAGACCTGGAGGATAAACAACACCAACAGACAGAGACCTGGAGGATAAACAACACCAACAGACAGAGACCTGGAGGGTAAACAACACCAACAGACAGAGACCTGGAGGATAAACAACACCTATAGACAGAGACCTGGAGGATAAACAACACCAACAGACAGAGAACTGGAGGATAAACAACATCGACAGACAGACAGAGACCTGGAGGGTAAACAACACCAACAGACAGACAGAGACCTGGAGGGTAAACAACACCAACAGACAGACAGAGACCTGGAGGGTAAACAACACCTACAGACAGAGACCTGGAGGATAAACAACACCAACAGACAGAGACCTGGAGGGTAAACAACACCAACAGACAGAGACCTGGAGGGTAAACAACACCTACAGACAGAGACCTGGAGGATAAACAACACCAACAGAAAGACAGAGACCTGGAGGATAAACAACACCAACAGACAGACAGAGACCTGGAGGATAAACAACACCAACAGACAGAGACCTGGAGTGTAAACAACACCTACAGACAGAGACCTGGAGGGTAAACAACACCTACAGACAGAGACCTGGAGGGTAAACAACACCAACAGACAGAGACCTGGAGGGTAAACAACACCTACAGACAGACAGAGACCTGGAGGATAAACAACACCAACAGACAGAGAACTGGAGGATAAACAACATCGACAGACAGACAGAGACCTGGAGGGTAAACAACACCAACAGACAGACAGAGACCTGGAGGATAAACAACACCAACAGACAGAGACCTGGAGGATAAACAACACCGACAGACAGAGACCTGGAGGATAAACAACACCAACAGACAGAGACCTGGATGGTAAACAACACCAACAGACAGAGACCTGGAGGATAAACAACACCAACAGACAGAGACCTGGAGGATAAACAACACCAACAGACAGAGACCTGGAGGGTAAACAACACCAACAGACAGAGACCTGGAGGATAAACAACACCTATAGACAGAGACCTGGAGGATAAACAACACCAACAGACAGAGAACTGGAGGATAAACAACATCGACAGACAGACAGAGACCTGGAGGGTAAACAACACCAACAGACAGACAGAGACCTGGAGGGTAAACAACACCTACAGACAGAGACCTGGAGGGTAAACAACACCTACAGACAGAGACCTGGAGGATAAACAACACCAACAGAAAGACAGAGACCTGGAGGATAAACAACACCAACAGACAGACAGAGACCTGGAGGGTAAACAACACCAACAGACAGAGACCTGGAGGATAAACAACACCAACAGACAGAGACCTGGAGGGTAAACAACACCAACAGACAGAGACCTGTAGGGTAAACAACACCAACAGACAGAGACCTGGAGGGTAAACAACACCTACAGACAGACAGAGACCTGGAGGGTAAACAACACCTACAGACAGAGACCTGGAGGATAAACAACACCAACAGAAAGACAGAGACCTGGAGGATAAACAACACCAACAGACAGAGACCTGGAGGGTAAACAACACCAACAGAAAGACAGAGAACTGGAGGATAAACAACACCAACAGACAGACAGAGACCTGGAGGGTAAACAACACCAACAGACAGACAGAGACCTGGAGGGTAAACAACACCAACAGACAGACAGAGACCTGGAGGATAAACAACACCTACAGACAGAGACCTGGAGGGTAAACAACACCAACAGAGACCTGGAGTGTAAACAACACCATCAGACAGACAGAGACCTGGAGGGTAAACAACACCAACAGACAGAGACCTGGAGGGTAAACAACACCAACAGACAGAGACCTGGAGGGTAAACAACACCAACAGACAGACAGAGACCTGGAGGATAAACAACACCAACAGACAGAGACCTGGAGTGTAAACAACACCTACAGACAGAGACCTGGAGGGTAAACAACACCTACAGACAGAGACCTGGAGGGTAAACAACACCAACAGACAGAGACCTGGAGGGTAAACAACACCTACAGACAGACAGAGACCTGGAGGATAAACAACACCAACAGACAGAGAACTGGAGGATAAACAACATCGACAGACAGACAGAGACCTGGAGGGTAAACAACACCAACAGACAGACAGAGACCTGGAGGATAAACAACACCAACAGACAGAGACCTGGAGGATAAACAACACCGACAGACAGAGACCTGGAGGATAAACAACACCAACAGACAGAGACCTGGATGGTAAACAACACCAACAGACAGAGACCTGGAGGATAAACAACACCAACAGACAGAGACCTGGAGGATAAACAACACCAACAGACAGAGACCTGGAGGGTAAACAACACCAACAGACAGAGACCTGGAGGATAAACAACACCTATAGACAGAGACCTGGAGGATAAACAACACCAACAGACAGAGAACTGGAGGATAAACAACATCGACAGACAGACAGAGACCTGGAGGGTAAACAACACCAACAGACAGACAGAGACCTGGAGGGTAAACAACACCTACAGACAGAGACCTGGAGGGTAAACAACACCTACAGACAGAGACCTGGAGGATAAACAACACCAACAGAAAGACAGAGACCTGGAGGATAAACAACACCAACAGACAGACAGAGACCTGGAGGGTAAACAACACCAACAGACAGAGACCTGGAGGATAAACAACACCAACAGACAGAGACCTGGAGGGTAAACAACACCAACAGACAGAGACCTGTAGGGTAAACAACACCAACAGACAGAGACCTGGAGGGTAAACAACACCTACAGACAGACAGAGACCTGGAGGGTAAACAACACCTACAGACAGAGACCTGGAGGATAAACAACACCAACAGAAAGACAGAGACCTGGAGGATAAACAACACCAACAGACAGAGACCTGGAGGGTAAACAACACCAACAGAAAGACAGAGAACTGGAGGATAAACAACACCAACAGACAGACAGAGACCTGGAGGGTAAACAACACCAACAGACAGACAGAGACCTGGAGGGTAAACAACACCAACAGACAGACAGAGACCTGGAGGATAAACAACACCTACAGACAGAGACCTGGAGGGTAAACAACACCAACAGAGACCTGGAGTGTAAACAACACCATCAGACAGACAGAGACCTGGAGGGTAAACAACACCAACAGACAGAGACCTGGAGGGTAAACAACACCAACAGACAGACAGAGACCTGGAGGGTAAACAACACCAACAGACAGAGACCTGGAGGGTAAACAACACCAACAGACAGAGACCTGGAGGGTAAACAACACCAACAGACAGACAGAGACCTGGAGGGTAAACAACACCAACAGACAGAGACCTGGAGGGTAAACAACACCAACAGACAGAGACCTGGAGGGTAAACAACACCAACAGAGACCTGGAGTGTAAACAACACCATCAGACAGACAGAGACCTGGAGGGTAAACAACACCAACAGACAGACAGAGACCTGGAGGGTAAACAACACCAACAGACAGAGACCTGGAGGGTAAACAACACCAACAGACAGACAGAGACCTGGAGGGTAAACAACACCAACAGACAGACAGAGACCTGGAGGGTAAACAACACCTACAGACAGAGACCTGGAGGATAAACAACACCTACAGACAGACAGAGACCTGGAGGGTAAACAACACCGACAGACAGACAGAGACCTGGAGGGTAAACAACACCAACAGACAGACAGAGACCTGGAGGGTAAACAACACCTACAGACAGACAGAGACCTGGAGGATAAACAACACCAACAGAGACCTGGAGGGTAAACAACACCAACAAACAGAGACCTACAGCAGAGTTATATAGAGTTTACACAGACAGAGATATGACTCTGGTCTGGTCTACAGCAGAGTTATATAGACTTTACACAGACAGAGATATGACTCTGGTCTGGTCTACAGCAGAGTTATATAGAGTTTACACAGACAGAGATATGACTCTGGTCTGGTCTACAGCAGAGTTATATAGACTTTACACAGACAGAGATATGACTCTGGTCTGGACTACAGCAGAGTTATATAGACTTTACACAGACAGAGATATGACTCTAGTCTGGACTACACAGAGTTATATAGAGTTTACACAGAGAGAGATATGACTCTGGTCTGGACTACAGCAGATTTATATAGAGTTTGGTTGTGGTTTTAAGGAGGTAGCATTGGGTAAAGTCATATCTAACTGACAGGAAACAGCCCACCTATATCAATGGCTAATTTTCTTCCTCTCATGCTTTAAACTGTGGAATACCGCAGGGCAGCTGCTTTGGTCCAATTCTTTATTTCATATATATCAACGACCTTCCTTATGCCTTATCTGAAACTCAAGCTACTATATTTGCAGATGAAACTACAATTTATACAGCAAGACAATCGGTTCAACAGGTACAGCAGGCTTTACAAGGAGATTTGGAGAATATCAGGGAGTGGGTTTGCCGGAACAAACTTGTTTTAAACACCAAGAAAACCAAAGTTATGTTGGTCTGTTCCACTAAGAAAAGGCCAGCACAGCATTGGATACAATTAAGTATGTGGAGAGTACAAATTGAGGAAGTGTCAGAAACCAAACTACTAGGAGTGCAGTTAGACAACTGAGGAAGTGGCAGAAACCAAACTACTAGGAGTGCAGTTAGACAACTGAGGAAGTGGCAGAAACCAAACTACTAGGAGTGCAGATAGACGACTGAGGAAGTGGCAGAAACCAAACTACCGGGAGTGCAGTTAGACGACTGAGGAAGTGGCAGAAACCAAACTACTAGGAGTGCAGTGAGACACCTGAGGAAGTGGCAGAAACCAAATTACTAGGAGTGCAGTTAGACAACTGAGGAAGTGGCAGAAACCAAACTACTAGGAGTGCAGTGAGACAACTGAGGAAGTGGCAGAAACCAAACTACTAGGAGTGCAGTTAGACGACTGCTTATCATGGTCATCTCAAATAACTAATCTATGTGAAAAAAATATTAAAACAGCATGCAGGATCAGAAGGACAGCTAAATATTTACCAGGAAAGAATCTGAAGCAAATAAGACAAGCAGTAATTGGGAGTCAGGTGACCTACTGTTCTGTGGTCAAATAACACAAGCTGTAATTGGGAGTCAGGTGACCTACTGTTCTGTGGTCAAATAACACAAGCAGTAATTGGGAGTCAGGTGACCTACTGCTCTGTGGTCAAATAAGACAAGCAGTAATTGGGAGTCAGGTGACCTACTGTTCTGTGGTCAAATAACACAAGCAGTGATTGGGAGTCAGGTGACCTACTGTTCTGTGGTCAAATAACACAAGCAGTGATTGGGAGTCAGGTGACCTACTGTTCTGTGGTCTGGGGAAATGCATCATCAAGTGAAGTCAGGAGGCTGCAGAATACACAGAACAAAGCAGCAAGGATTGTTTTAAGGTGGAGATGTGGTTCTTCTGTTGGAGTCATGCTCAATGCTCTTGATTGGTCATCAATCAACAAGATAAAAACATGCTTATTTTATTTCATATTATACACCATTTAAAACGGCCAAACTCTATTCACAACGGTATTCAGTTGGTAAGAGACATTCAGTAAATACTAGGAATAGATTGTTATCCAGACAGAAAAGAGAAACAGGCAAAATAACATTTCGATTTAGAGCAATAAAGAAATTGAATAATTGAACTGAGCAAACCAGAAACCTCTCAATATATTAATTTAAACAATACTTTAAAACCATTTAAATATAATACATAGAAATGTTGTGTATATGACTATAGTAGATGAAGAATCAATATATTTTCAGACTGTTAGAGTATTTAGCTGGTCAATATGTTAGTGTATGTTATGTCTGTTTGTAACAGTGTGTTATATGTGAAAATGTGATCGTATTTTAAATTGTATTTTAATGTTTAAGGAACCTTGGAAGATTAGTCCAAATGAGGACTAATAGAGATCCTAATAAAAATCGAATCAAATCTCCCCCTCCTCTCCTCTCTCACTTTCTCCTCTCTCTCTCCCCTCTCTCCCCTTTCTCTCTCTCTCCCCTCTCTCCCTCCTCTCTCTCTCTCTCCCTCCTCTCTCTCTCCCTCCCCTCTCTCCCCCCCTCTCCTCCCTCCCCTCTCTCCCTCCTCTCTTTCTCTCCCCTCTCTCCCTCCTCTCTCTCTCCTCTCTCACTCCTCTCTCTCCCTCCTCTCTCTCTCCCCTCTCCCTCCTCTCTCTCCCTCCCCTCTCCCACCCTTCTCCTCCCTCCCCAATAGAGACACCTGTTTGAGCCCTCCCTCTCTCTCTCTCTCCCCGCTCTCTCCTCCCTCCCCAATAGAGACGCCTGTTTGAGCCCTCTCTCTCTCTCTCTCCCTCCCCTCTCCCCCCCTCCTCTCTCTCTCCCCTCTCTCCCCTCTCTCTCCTCCCTCCCCAATAGAGACACCTGTCTGAACCCCCTCTCTCTCTCTCCCCAGGGCAGTATGGAGAGAGGACCTAGCAGCAGCCAGGTGTGGAACCCCCCCTCTGTTATCTGTATGGACAGAGCAGAGCCCCCTCTGCTGACCTGGTGTTCCACCTGCAGGTCTGGGATGGGGAGAGAGGGAAAACACCAGTCCACTGGAGAGGACTGGCAGACCATACAGGACTCTTGGGTGCAGCTGTTTCAAGGTAAGAATGATTTACATTTTTGCTATAATAGGAATTTGTAAAACATATACCTATTTGAATACATTCAGTACCAGTCAAAAGATTGGACACACCTACTCATTCTGTATTTTTACTATTTTCTACATTGTAGAATAATAGTGAAGACATCAAAACTATGAAATAACACATATGGAATAATGCAGTAACCAAAAAAGTGTAAAACAAATCAAAATATATTTTCTATTTGAGATTCTTCAAAGTAGCCACCCTTTGCCTTGATGACAGCTTTGCACACTCTTGGCATTCTCTCAACCAGCTTCATGAGGTAGTCACCTGGAATGCATTTCAACTAACATGTGTGCCTTGTTAAAAGTAAATTTGTGGAATTTATTTCCTTCTGAGCCAATCAGTTGTGTTGTGACAAGGTAGGGTTGGTATACAGTAGAGGTCGACCGATTGTCACATGAATTGACGCTGGAGAGACGACGAAGATACGGGGAGTCAAACATTTACTAAGGAACGAACATGGAACGAGACAGGAACAGCGTCAGCACAAGGGTAACAAAGACAAAAACAATTAATGCATCAGCAGGGAAACTGACAAATATAGGGGAGGTAATAAACAGATGATAAGTGAGTCCAATATCGCTGAAGCGCGTGACGAGGGATGGCAGGAGTGCGTGATGCAGGGCAGCCTGGCGCCCTCAAGCGCCAGGGGAGGGAAGAGCGGGAGCAGACGTGACACCGATTATGATTTTTCAATGCCGATACCGATTATTGGAGGACCAAAAAAATCTGATACCGATTAATCAGCCGATTTTATATATATATATATATTTGTAATAATGACAATTACAACAATACTGAATGAACAAGGAACACTTTTATTTTAACTTAATATATTACATAAATAAAATCTATTTAGTCTCAAATAAATAATGAAACATGCTCAATTTGGTTTAAATAATGCAAAAACACAGTGTTGGAGAAGAAAGTAAAAGTGCAATATGTGCCATGTAAAAAAGCTAACTTTAAGTTTTATTTTTATTTTTTATTTCACCTTTATTTAACCAGGTAGGCAAATTGAGAACATTTTGAGAACTTGAACAAATTGAGAACATCATTTACAATTGCGACCTGGCCAAGATAAAGCAAAGCAGTTCGACACATACAACAACACATAGTTACACATGGAGTAAAACAAACATACAGTCAATAATACAGTGAAAAATAAGTCTATATACAATATGAGCAAGTGAGGTGAGATAAGGGAGGTGAAGGCAAACAAAATATATATATAAATAAATAAAAATATAAAAAGGCCATGCTGGCGAAGTAAATACAATATCGCAAGTATAAAAAAAGAAAAAAAGTAGAGATAGTAGAGATAGAAATAATGGGGTGCAAAGGAGCAAAATAAATAAATAAATAAATACAGTAGGTAAAGAGGTAGTTGTTTGGGCTAAATTATAGATGGGCTATGTACAGGTGCAGTAATCTATGAGCTGCTCTGACAGCTGGTGCTTAAAGCTAGTGAGGGAGATAAGTGTTTCCAGTTTCAGAGATTTTTGTAGTTCGTTCCAGTCATTGGCAGCAGAGAACTGGAAGGAGAGGCGGCCAAAGGAAGAATTGGTTTTGGGGGTGACCAGAGAGATATACCTGCTGGAGCGCGTGCTACAGGTAGGTGCTGCTATGGTGACCAGCGAGCTGAGATAAGGGGGGACTTTACCTAGCAAGTAGATGACCTGGAGCCAGTGGGTTTGACGACGAGTATGAAGCGAGGGCCAGCCAACGAGAGTGTACAGGTCGCAGTGGTGGGTAGTATATGGGGCTTTGGTGACAAAACGGTGACAAAACGGATGGCACTGTGATAGACTGCATCCAATTTATTGAGTAGGGTTTTGGAGGCTATTTTGTAAATGACATCACCGAAGTCGAGGATTGGTAGGATGGTCAGTTTTACAAGGGTATGTTTGGCAGCATGAGTGAAGGATGCTTTGTTGCGGAATAGGAAGCCAATTCTAGATTTAACTTTGGATTGGAGATGTTTGATGTGAGTCTGGAAGGAGAGTTTACAGTCTAACCAGACACCTAGGTATTTGTAGTTGTCCACATATTCTAAGTCAGAGCCGTCCAGAGTAGTGATGTTGGACAGGCGGGCAGGTGCAGGCAGCGATCGGTTGAAGAGCATGCATTTAGTTTTACTTGTATTTAAGAGCAAATGGAGGCCACGGAAGGAGAGTTGTATGGCATTGAAGCTCGCCTGGAGGGTTGTTAACACAGTGTCAAAAGAAGGGCCAGAAGTATACAGAATAGTGTCGTCTGCGTAGAGATGGATCAGAGAATCACCAGCAGCAAGAGCGACATCATTGATGTATACAGAGAAGAGAGTCGGTCCAAGAATTGAACCCGGTGGCACCCCCATAGAGACTGCCAGAGGCCCGGACAACAGACCCTCCGATTTGACACACTGAACTCGATCAGAGAAGTAGTTGGTGAACCAGGCGAGGCAATCATTAGAGAAACCAAGGCTGTCGAGTCTGCCGATTAGGATGTGGTGATTGACAGAGTCAAAAGCCTTGGCCAGGTCAATGAATACGGCTGCACAGTATTGTTTCCTATCGATGGCGGTTAAGATATCGTTTATGACCTTGAGCGTGGCTGAGGTGCACCCATGACCAGCTCTGAAACCAGATTGCATAGTGGAGAAGGTATGGTGGGATTCGAAATGGTCGGTAATCTGTTTGTTGACTTGGCTTTCGAAGACCTTAGAAAGGCAGGGTAGGATAGATATAGGTCTGTAGCTGTTAGGGTCAAGAGTGTCCCCCCCCTTTGAAGAGGGGGATAACCGCAGCTGCTTTCCAATCTTTGGGAATCTCAGACGACACGAAAGAGAGGTTGAAAAGGCTAGTAATAGGGGTGGCAACAATTTCAGCAGATAGTTTTAGAAAGAAAGGGTCCAGATTATCTAGCCCGGCTGATTTGTAAGGGTCCAGATTTTGCAGCTCTTTCAGAACATCAGCTGACTGTATTTGGGAGAAAGAGAAATGGGGAAGGCTTGGGCGAGTAGCAGAGGGGAGGGCAGTGCTGTTGACCGGGGTAGGGGTAGCCAGGTGGAAAGCATGGCCAGCCGTAGAAAAATGCTTATTGAAATTCTCAATTGTAGTGGATTTGTCGGTGGTGACAGTATTTCCTATCTTCAGTGCAGTTGGAAGCTGGGAGGAGGTGTTCTTATTCTCCATGGACTTTACAGTGTCCCAGAACTTTTTTGAATTTGTGTTGCAGGAAGCAAATTTCTGCTTGAAAAAGCTAGCCTTGGCTTTTCTACCTGCCTGTGTATATTGGTTTCTAGCTTCCCTGAAAAGTTGCATATCACGGGGGCTGTTCGATGCTAATGCAGAACGCCATAGGATGTTTTTCTGTTGGTTAAGGGCAGTCAGGTCAGGAGAGAACCAAGGGCTATATCTGTTCCTGGTTCTAAATTTCTTGAATGGGGTATGCTTATTCAAGATGGTGAGGAAGGCATTTTAAAAAAAATATCCAGGCATCCTCTACTGACGGGATGAGATCAATATCCTTCCAGGATACCTCGGCCAGGTCGATCAGAAAGGCCTGCTCGCTGAAGTGTTTCAGGGAGCGTTTGACAGTGATGAGTGGAGGTCGTTTGACCGCTGACCCATTACGGATGCAAGCAATGAGGCAGTGATCGCTGAGATCTTGGTTGAAAACAGCAGAGGTGTATTTGGAGGGCAAGTTGGTTAGGATGATATCTATGAGGGTGCCCGTGTTTACGGAATTGGGGTGGTACCTGGTAGGTTCATTGATAATTTGTGTGAGATTGAGGGCATCAAGCTTAGATTGTAGGATGGCTGGGGTGTTAAGCATGTTCCAATTTAGGTCGCCTAGCAGCACGAGCTCTGAAGATAGATGGGGGGCAATCAGTTCACATATGGTGTCCAGAGAACAGCTGGGGGCAGAGGGTGGTCTATAGCAGGCGGCAACGGTGAGAGACTTGTTTTTAGAGAGGTGGATTTTTAAAAGTAGAAGTTCAAATTGTTTGGGAACAGACCTGGATAGTAAAACAGAACTCTGCAGGCAATCTTTGCAGTAGATTGCGACACCGCCCCCTTTGGCCGTTCTATCTTGTCTGAAAATCTTGTAGTTGGGGATGAAAATGTCAGAATTTTTGGTGGTCTTTCTAAGCCAGGATTCAGACACGGCTAAAACATCCGGGTTGGCAGAGTGAGCTAAAGCAGTGAACAAAACAAACTTAGGGAGGAGGCTTCTAATGTTAACATGCATGAAACCAAGGCTATTACGGTTACAGAAGTCATCAAAAGTGAGCGCCTGGGGAATAGGAGTGGAGCTAGGTACTGCAGGGCCTGGATTCACCTCTACATCACCAGAGGAACAGAGGAGGAGTAGGATAAGGGTACGGCTAAAAGCTATGAGAATTGATCGTCTAGAACGTCTAGGACAGAGAGTAAAAGGACATTTCTGGGGGCGATAAAATAACTTCAAGGAATAATGTACAGACAAAGGTATGGTAGGATGTGAATACAGTGGAGGTAAACCTAGGTATTGAGTGATGATGAGAGAGATATTGTCTCTAGAAACATCATTGAAACCAGGTGATGTCATCGCATATGTGGGTGGTGGAACTGAATGGTTGGATATGGTATAGTGAGCAGGGCTAGAGGCCCTACAGTGAAATAAGCCAATAAACACAAACCAGAACAGCAATGGACAAGGCATATTTACATTAAGGAGAGGCATGCTTAATCGAGTGATCATAAGGGTCCAGTGAGTAGAGGTTGGTTGGGGTTCCTTGTTCCAAGTTCCTTGCGCAGAACATATGAAAGCTGGTGGTTCAATATTCACTATTCTTCAATATTCCCAGTTAAGAAGTTTTAGGTTGTATTTATAATAGGAATTATGACGTGTTGACTATTTCTCTCTCTACCATTTGTATTTCATATACCTTTGACTATTGGATGTTCTAATAGGCACTTTAGTATTGCCTGTCTAATCTCAGGAGTTGAAAGGCTTGAAGTCATAAACAGCTCTGTGCTTCAAGCATTGCTAAGAGCTGCTGGCAAATGCAGTAAACTTTGAATGAATGCTTACGAGCCTGATGCTGCCTACCACCGCTCAGTCAGACTGCTCTATCAAATATCAAATCATAGACTTAATTATAATATAATTAACACAGAAATACGAGCCTTAAGTCATTAATATGGTCAAATCCGGAAACTATAATTTCGAAAACAAAACGTTTATTCTTTCAGTGAAATACGGAACCCTTCCGTATTTTATGTAACGGGTGGCATCCATAAGTCTAAATATTGCTGTTACATTGCACAACCTTCAATGTCATGTCATAATTATGTAAAATTCAGGCAAATTAGTTCGCAATGAGCCAAGCGGCCCAAACTGTTGCATATACCCTGACTCTGCGTGCAATGAACGCAAGAGAAATTACACAATTTCCCTCGTTAATATTGCCTGCTAACCTGGATTTAATTTAACTAAATATGCAGGTTTAAAAATATATACTTCTGTGTATTGATTTTAAGAAAGGCATTGATGTTTATGGTTAGGTACAGTCGTGCAAAGATTGTGCTTTTTTCGGCAATGCGCTTTTGTTAAATCATCCCCCATTTGGCGAAGTTAAAGTGGGCTGTGATTTGATGATAAATTGCACTCACGTAACAGGTAGTCAGCCTGCCACGCAGTTTCCTCATGGAATGTAATCGGCGTCCAAAAATGGCAATTACCGATTGCTATGAAAACTTGAAATCGGCTCTAATTAATCGGCCATGCTGATTAATCGTTCAACCTCTAGTATACAGGCAATAACCCTATTTGGTAAAAGACCAAGTTCATATTATGTCAAGAACAGCTCAAATAAGCAAAGAGAAGCAACAGTTTATTTAATTTCTAAAATTTATTTCACCTTTATTTAACCAGGTAGGCCAGTTGAGAACAAGTTCTCATTTACAACTGCGACCTGACCAAGATAAAGCAAAGCAGTGCGACAAAAACGTCAACACAGAGTTACACATAAACAAACGTACAGTCAATAACACAAATAACACAGTCCATCATTACTTTAAGACATGAAGGTCAGTCAATCTGGAACATGTAAAGTTTCTTCAAGTGCAGTTGCAAAAACAATCAAGCACTATGATGAAACTGGCTCATGAGGACTGCCACAGGAAAGGAAGACCCAGAGTTGCCTCTGCTGCAGAGGATAAGTTCATTAGAGTTACCAGACTCAGAAAACGGCAATTAACTGCACCTCAGATTGCAGCCCAAATAAATGCTTCACAGAGTTCAAGTAACAGACACATCTCAACATCAACTGTTCAGAGGAGACTGCGTGAATCGGGCCTTCATGGTCGAATTGCTGCAAAGAAACCACTACTAAAGGACACCAATAAGAAGAGACTTGCTTGGGCCAAGAAACACGAGCAATGAAAATTAGACCGGTAGAAATCTGTCCTTTGGTATGGAGTCCAAATGTGAGATTTTTGGTTCCAACCGCCGTGTCTTTGTCAGACGTGGAGTAGGTGAACGGATGACCTCTGCATGTGTGGTTCCCACCGTGAAGCATGGAGGAGGAGGTGTGGGGGTGCTTTGCAGGTGACACTGTGATTTGTTTAGAATTCAAGGCACACTTAAGCAGCATGGCTACCACAGCATTCTGCAGTGATAAACCATCCCATCTGGTTTGTGCTTAGTGGAACTATCATTTGTTTTTCAACAGGACAATGACCCAAAACACACCTCCAGGAAAGGGCTATTTGACCAAGAAGGAAAATGGAGTGCTGCCTCAGATGACCTGGCCTCCACAATCACCCGACCTCATCCCAATTGAGATGGTTTGGGATGACTTGAACCGCAGAGTGAAGGAAAAGCAGCCAACAAGTGCTCAGCATATGTGGGAACTCCTTAAAGACTGTTGGAAAAGCATTCCAGGTGACTACCCCATGAAGCTGGTTGAGAGAATGCCAAGAGTGTTCAAAGCTGTCATCAAGGCAAAGGGTGGCTACTTTGAAGAATCTAAAATATATTTTGATTTGTTTTACACTTTTTTGGTTACTACATGATTCCATACGTATTATTTCATAGTTTTGACGTGTTCACTATTATTCTACAGTGTAGAAAAAAAGTTTAAATAAAGTAAAACCCTTGAATGAGTAGGTGTGTCCAAAATGTTGACTGGTACCATTTAACTAGAATTATACTATATTTCTAATGTTTGACTACACAGGCTATGGTTGATTGCACTGGCCAAGTAACTATGAGTATAATGACTTGGATTTACTATTGAGTCTCCCTCCTTCCTTTCCGATCTCTCTCTCCCTCCCTCCTCTCTCTCTCCCCTCCATCTCACCCTCCCCCCTTCTCTCCACAGGTCGATGCCTGACTTACTGACTACAGGCGTGTGACTGACAGCTCGGCTCTCGGCGGCATGCTCTCGCGCTGTCCTGTTGTCAGTCCCTCTGGAGATGGGTTCTGCGCCAGGCGACCAGAGCAGCAACAGCGGAAAGGTAGATTTATACAGATTTATTCGTTTATGTAATGTATGTTTTGGGCTGTTGTTTCTGGTTTTCTTTTTGTCTATTTAATTGTAGAGATTATCTTTATTAAAAAAAAAATTATAATCGAAGACAATAGGCTACTTTTGCTTTTGGTTAGTCTACCAGGCTGTTTTATTGAGCACATCCTGTCATGTAGAACGTGTTTCTAGTCGCCGCCGATGCCAGCTAACTACTATAACCATCCAAAGGTGCGCGTTAGGCTACGTCATTCTATTCATTTGCCATTCTGTTCACATTGCAAGAAAAGTATTGATTCTGATTCTGCTTATTGATCAGTCGTTTGTAATTGCTTGGTTATTTTCTAGCCATTCTATCTCAATATGTAATGCGACGGATGTCATCGGTGTATTCATTGTGTAGCCAAATCGATGATTTCTTAAAAGTACCTTATAGCCCTTTCCTATACGAGGACAGAAAATTATTTTTCAGGATTGAGAATTTTTTGTCTTCTTAATCTTTCCTGAATAAACCAACAATTTAACCAATATTCTGTACCATTATCCATCATGTGGTTATTAATTGAGTCAATTCAATACCAACATTATATTTGGTTTCTTATTCATTTTTTATTTTATTGCCAATGTCCTGAACAATCTCTCCACGGGACATTCCAATGTTCTCCTCTCTCCCGGTGTAGTGTGTCGTTCCGAACGGACGAGGCGCTGTTAAACACACACCTCGATACTAGCGCACACCGACCGTCACATACTCAAGCACACATTCTCTCTCTGCTTGGAATGTATTGGAGACCTCCATGGCCATGGGGAGTTGAGAGGGCAAGACAGAACGGCTTATTTTCTTTCACGTTTTAATACTGTCAAGTTGTCCTTATGCCGCGTTTCACACACTACTGTTCTCGCCACTATCCCCGATGCGGTGGAAAACGGGGTGCGGGCTTTCAGATACGGTAGGTTGTATACTTTAAGCCGCTAAATACGGGATGTTTTGGGTTTTTAGGTAGCTTGCTAGCCCCTTAGCCAAGCGGCCGGGTGAAACGTGCCTTCGTTTTCTTCTTGTTTGTTTGATCCTTGATCGAAGGATTGGGGCTGTTGCGCTTTGATCGATCAAACGGCTTCGGGCTGTTCGTATCCCGGACGAGAACCCCCGAACCGTGTTCGCCGTCCGAGTTAGTTAGCAATCTGGCTAATGTTTACAGTGTAAAGTAGTGTTGCGGGCTACCTCAAGTGGTTCAGTGGAGGAAAGGGAAGGCAGCAGGCCCGTCTTGTGTGGTTGTGTGGAGTTTGTTGCCTTGTACCCCCTCCCCCACCGTCTTTGCGAGAGGCCAAGATGAATGGGATCTCACTTCAAAGCAATGGGAGGGAGAGGCTAGCTAGCTACTATACCTAGCCGGAGTAGAGGAAGCGAGAGGATTGAACTAACGTTGGCTAGTTACTGTACTGTAGCCATCTTTGAAATGCATTGTTTATTTGCTAACTAGCTAGTTAACGTTAGATAGTTACAGTACACATTAAGTGCAAACTCATTGTTATTATTGACCCGATGCTAGCTAACTAACAGTTATAGAGCTAATGCATCTAGCTAGCTATGTTTTGTTAAACTGGCAGCTAGCTAACTAAAGCGTACCGGTGACGTTAGGGTAGCTAGGGTTAGGGTTAGGGAAGCTAACTAACTATTAGCTAACGTTAGTTATCCACTGTTACCTTATTTAACCATAACTTCTGGTTTGATTACCTATTACGGTGCTACCTCGCTAACTAACGCTAACCAATGGTTTATAACGACCTTATTTGCTTATCTGTGTTGATCATTGCTGTTCGCCGACATTGTGAAAGTTAAAATCAGCATGGCTATGCTAGCAAGTGCCAGGTACAACCTCTTTGATTAGTTAGCTAGTTATTAGCCTCAAAACATGTTCGTTGTGATGGAGGTAACCTTAATTCATTGTGTCTGTAGAAGAAGACCAGTGGTTCCGTGTTATAGTAAAAACATATCGCAGCCTATCATTCTGAATCACGTTAACACGACTAGACATCCCTCCCTTGTTCCTCTTTCTCTCACTCAGATAATACGTCATCTTTCAGTTTCACCTCTCCCATTCTTTCTCTCTCTCTACTCTTTCCCCTTATTTTCTCCCAGGGTCAATCTGTGATCAGTATGTGTGGGTCTAACCACACCAACCTTAGCTCATTCCTTCACTCTATAGTTCACCTCTGGCCCTCTCCCTCCTTCACTCTATAGTTCACCTCTGACCCTCTCCTTCCTTCACTCTGTAGTTCACCTCTGACCCTCTCCTTCCTTCACTCTATAGTTCACCTCTGGCCCTCTCCCTCCTTCACTCTATAGTTCACCTCTGACCCTCTCCTTCCTTCACTCTATAGTTCACCTCTGACCCTCTCCTTCCTTCACTCTATAGTTCACCTCTGACCCTCTCCTTCCTTCACTCTGTAGTTCAGCTCTGACCCTCTCCTTCCTTCACTCTGTAGTTCACCTCTGACCCTCTCCTTCCTTCACTCTATAGTTCACCTCTGGCCCTCTCCTTCCTTCACTCTATAGTTCACCTCTGACACTCTCCTTCCTTCACTCTGTAGTTCAGCTCTGACCCTCTCCTTCCTTCACTCTATAGTTCACCTCTGACCCTCTCCCTCCTTCACTCTATAGTTCAGCTCCTCTCCTTCCTTCATTCTATAGTTCACCTCTGACCCTCTTCTTCCTTCACTCTATAGTTCACCTCTTTAACTCACCCCCCCCCTTCTCTTCTCTTCTCTCTCTTCTGTCAGGTAGGACCATCTCTCTTTAACTCATCCCCCTCTCTCTCTCTCTCTCAGGTAGGACCATTCCTCTCTTTAACTCATCCCCCTCTTTTCTCTCTCTCTCTCTCTGTCAGGTAGGCCCATTCCTCTCTTTAACTCCTCCCCCTCTTCTCTCTCTCTTCTCTCTCTCTTCTGTCAGGTAGGACCATTCCTCTCTCTAACTCATCCCCCTCTTCTCTCCTCTCTCTCTGTGTCAGGTAGGACCATTCCTCTCTAACTCATCTCTCTCTCTCTCTCTCTCTCTCTCTCTCTCTCTCTCTCTCTCTCTCTCTCTCTCTCTCTCTCTCTCTCTCTCTCTCAGGTAGGACCATTCCTCTCTTTAACTCATCCCCCTCTTTTCTCTCTCTCTCTCTCTCTCTCTCTCTCTCTCTCTCTCTCTCTCTGTCAGGTAGGACCATTCCTCTCTTTAACTCATCCCCCTCTTCTCTCCTCTCTCTCTCTGTCAGGTAGGACCATTCCTCTCTCTAACTCATCCCCCTCTTCTCTCCTCTCTCTCTCTTCTGTCAGGTAGGACCATTCCTCTCTCTAACTCATCCCCCTCTTCTCCTCTTCTCTCTCTCTGTCAGGTAGGACCATTTTTCTCTCTAACTCATCCCCCTCTTCTCTTCCACCACAGGAAGAATCTCTCATCTTCAGCTGTTCTAGAGGTGTGGGTGTGACCGGTGCCCAACCCAGTGGTCCCCAACCAGAGACATGAGTGTGGTCCGAGACCCACAGGGGGCGTACAGGGGGGTGGGAGGGGGCGACCATCTGGGAGGTCTAGGGGTGGGGATGGGGGTGGACCCCCACAGCCACTTCACAGAGCACGCCCCTCGTCCCCCTGTCCCTGGAGAAGAGGGGGGTGACCGTGACCCCTACCACCTCCCCTCCAGCCATGGAGGCCGCCCCCCCACCCAGTCCACCTGCTACCCCCCCTCCAAAACAGACCCCGTCTTCCGTAGTAGCGAGTCCCCATCTTCGGCCACCCCCACCCCCAGGCGGCCGGACCTGGACCTAGGGTACGAGCCTGAGGGCAGCGCCTCCCCCACGCCTCCCTACCTGAAGTGGGCCGAGTCGCTCCACTCTCTCCTGGATGACCAGGAGGGCATCCAGCTGTTCAGGGGCTTCCTGAGACAGGAGGGCTGTGGGGACCAGCTTGACTTCTGGTTCGCCTGCTCCGGCTTCAGGAAGAGCAGCCAGGAGAAGAGGCCCAAGCTGGCCAAGGCCATTTACAGGTAGGGAGGACTTTTCTCTCTAGTCTCTCTAGTCTCTCTATTCTCTCTAGTCTCTCTATTCTCTCTAGTCTCTCTATTCTCTCTCTAGTCTCTCTATTCTCTCTCTAGTCTCTCTATTCTCTCTAGTCTCTCTAGTCTCTCTAGTCTCTCTATTCTCTCTAGTCTCTCTATTCTCTCTATTCTCTCTATTCTCTCTATTCTCTCTCTGTAGGGAGGACTTTTCTCTCTATTCTCTCTAGTCTCTCTATTCTCTCTAGTCTCTCTATTCTCTCTAGTCTCTCTATTCTCTCTCTAGTCTCTCTATTCTCTCTCTAGTCTCTCTATTCTCTCTAGTCTCTCTAGTCTCTCTATTCTCTCTAGTCTCTCTAGTCTCTCTATTCTCTCTATTCTCTCTCTGTAGGGAGGACTTTTCTCTCTATTCTCTCTAGTCTCTCTATTCTCTCTATTCTCTCTATTCTCTATAGTCTCTCTCTGTAGGGAGGACTTTTCTCTCTAGTCTCTCTAGTCTCTCTATTCTCTCTAGTCTCTCTATTCTCTCTATTCTCTCTCTGTAGGGAGGACTTTTCTCTCTAGTCTCTCTAGTCTCTCTAGTCTCTCTATTCTCTCTAGTCTCTCATCTCTGTATTCTCTCTCTGTAGGGAGGACTTTTCTCTCTATTCTCTCTATTCTCTCTAGTCTCTCTAGTCTCTCTATTCTCTCTAGTCTCTCTATTCTCTCTATTCTCTCTCTGTAGGGAGGACTTTTCTCTCTCTTCTCTCTATTCTCTCTAGTCTCTCTATTCTCTCTGTAGGGAGGACCTTTCTCTCTTCTCTCTATTCTCTCTCTTCTCTCTATTCTCTCTAGTCTCTCTATTCTCTCTAGTCTCTCTCTCATTTCTCTATTCTCTCTATTCTCTCTATTCTCTCTATTCTCTCTAGTCTCTCTCTCATTTCTCTATTCTCTCTAATCTCTATTCTCTCTCTGTAGGGAGGACTTTTCTCTCTATTCTCTCTAGTCTCTCTCTCATTTCTCTATTCTCTCTCATCTCTCTATTCTCTCTCTCTCATCTCTCTATTCTCTCTCTCTCATCTCTATTCTCTCTATTCTTTCTCTCTCATCTCTCTATTCTCTCTCATCTCTCTATTTTCTCTCATCTCTCTATTCTCTCTCTCTCATCTCTATTCTCTCATCTCTCTATTCTCTCTCTCTCATCTCTATTCTCTCATCTCTCTATTCTCTCTCTCTCATCTCTATTCTCTCATCTCTCTATTCTCTCTCTCTCATCTCTATTCTCTCATCTCTCTATTCTCTCTCTCTCATCTCTATTCTCTCATCTCTCTATTCTCTCTCTCTCATCTCTATTCTCTCATCTCTCTATTCTCTCTCTCTCATCTCTATTCTCTCATCTCTCTATTCTCTCTCTCTCATCTCTCTATTCTCTCTCTCTCATCTCTATTCTTTCTCTCTCATCTCTCTATTCTCTCATCTCTATTCTCTCATCTCTCTATTCTCTCTCTCTCATCTCTCTATTCTCTCTCTCTCATCTCTCTATTCGCTCTCTCTCATCTCTCTATTCGCTCTCTCTCATCTCTCTATTCTCTCTCTCTCATCTCTCTATTCTCTCTCTCTCATCTCTATTCTCTCATCTCTCTATTCTTTCTCTCTCATCTCTGTATTCTCTCTCATCTCTGTATTCTCTCTCATCTCTGTATTCTCTCTCATCTCTGTATTCTCTCTCTCATCTCTGTATTCTCTCTCTCATCTCTCTATTCTCTCTCTCATCTCTCTATTCTCTCTCTCTCTCTTCTCTCTCTGATCTCTGTATTCTCTCTCTGATGTCTGTATTCTCTCTCTGATGTCTGTATTCTCTCTCTGATGTCTGTATTCTCTCTCTCTCTCATCTCTGTATTCTCTCTCTCTCTCATCTCTGTATTCTCTCTCTCTCTCATCTCTGTATTCTCTCTCTCTCTCATCTCTGTATTCTCTCTCTCTCTCATCTCTGTATTCTCTCTCTCTCTGATCTCTGTATTCTCTCTCTCTCTGATCTCTGTATTCTCTCTCTCTGATCTCTGTATTCTCTCTCTCTGATCTCTGTATTCTCTCTCTCTGATCTCTGTATTCTCTCTCTCTGATCTCTGTATTCTCACTCATCTCTGATCTCTGTATTCTCACTCATCTCTGTATTCTCTCTCTCATCTCTGTATTCTCTCTCTCTCATCTCTGTATTCTCTCTCTCTCATCTCTGTATTCTCTCTCTCTCATCTCTGTATTCTCTCTCTCTGATCTCTGTATTCTCTCTCATCTCTGTATTCTCTGTATTCTCTCTCTCTCTGATCTCTGTATTCTCTCTCTCTCTGATCTCTGTATTCTCTCTCTCTCTGATCTCTGTATTCTCTCTCTCTGATCTCTGTATTCTCTCTCTCTGATCTCTGTATTCTCTCTCTCTGATCTCTGTATTCTCACTCATCTCTGATCTCTGTATTCTCACTCATCTCTGTATTCTCTCTCTCATCTCTGTATTCTCTCTCTCTCATCTCTGTATTCTCTCTCTCTCATCTCTGTATTCTCTCTCTCTGATCTCTGTATTCTCTCTCATCTCTGTATTCTCTCTCTCTGATCTCTGTATTCTCTCTCTCTTTCTCTCTATCACTGTCTCTGTATTCTCTCTCTCTTTCTCTCTATCACTGTCTCTGTATTCTCTCTCTCTTTCTCTCTATCACTGTCTCTGTATTCTCTCTCTCTGATCTCTGTATTCTCTCTCTCTGATCTCTGTATTCTCTCTCTCTCTCATCTCTGTATTCTCTCTCTCTGATCTCTGTATTCTCTCTCTCTCTGATCTCTGTATTCTCTCTCTCTCTGATCTCTGTATTCTCTCTCATCTCTGTATTCTCTGTATTCTCTCTCTCTCTGATCTCTGTATTCTCTCTCTCTCTGATCTCTGTATTCTCTCTCTCTCTGATCTCTGTATTCTCTCTCTCTCTGATCTCTGTATTCTCTCTCTCTCTGATCTCTGTATTCTCTCTCTCTGATCTCTGTATTCTCTCTCTCTGATCTCTGTATTCTCTCTCTCTGATCTCTGTATTCTCACTCATCTCTGATCTCTGTATTCTCTCTCTCTCATCTCTGTATTCTCTCTCTCTCATCTCTGTATTCTCTCTCTCTGATCTCTGTATTCTCTCTCATCTCTGTATTCTCTCTCTCTGATCTCTGTATTCTCTCTCTCTTTCTCTCTATCACTGTCTCTGTATTCTCTCTCTCTTTCTCTCTATCACTGTCTCTGTATTCTCTCTCTCTGATCTCTGTATTCTCTCTCTCTGATCTCTGTATTCTCTCTCTCTCTCATCTCTGTATTCTCTCTCTCTGATCTCTGTATTCTCTCTCTCTCTGATCTCTGTATTCTCTCTCTCTCTGATCTCTGTATTCTCTCTCTCTCTGATCTCTGTATTCTCTCTCTCTCTGATCTCTGTATTCTCTCTCTCTCTGATCTCTGTATTCTCTCTCTCTCTGATCTCTGTATTCTCTCTCTCTCTGATCTCTGTATTCTCTCTCTGATCTCTGTATTCTCTCTCTGATCTCTGTATTCTCTCTCTGATCTCTGTATTCTCTCTCTGATCTCTGTATTCTCTCTCTGATCTCTGTATTCTCTCTCTGATCTCTGTATTCTCTCTCTCATCTCTGTATTCTCTCTCTGATCTCTGTATTCTCTCTCTGATCTCTCTATTCTCTCTCTGATCTCTGTATTCTCTCTCTGATCTCTGTATTCTCTCTCTGATCTCTGTATTCTCTCTCTCTGATCTCTGTATTCTCTCTCTCTGATCTCTGTATTCTCTCTCTCTGATCTCTGTATTCTCTCTCTCTGATCTCTGTATTCTCTCTCTGATCTCTGTATTCTCTCTCTGATCTCTGTATTCTCTCTCTGATCTCTGTATTCTCTCTCTCTCTGATCTCTGTATTCTCTCTCTGATCTCTGTATTCTCTCTCTGATCTCTGTATTCTCTCTCTCTCTCATCTCTGTATTCTCTCTCTGATCTCTGTATTCTCTCTCTCTCTGATCTCTGTATTCTCTCTCTCTCTGATCTCTGTATTCTCTCTCTCTCTGATCTCTGTATTCTCTCTCTGATCTCTGTATTCTCTCTCTTTCCAGGAAGTATATTCAGGATAGTAACGGCATCGTGTCGAGGCAGATTAAACCAGCTACTAAGAGCTTCATCAGAGACTGTGTGGTCAGACTGCATCTGGACCCTGCCATGTTCCAACAGGTAGCAATGCATCAACCAATCATTACCTGCCATGTTCCAACAGGTAGCAATCCATCAACCAATCATTACCTGCCATGTTCCAACAGGTAGCAATCCATCAACCAATCA
This sequence comes from Salvelinus fontinalis, assembly GCF_029448725.1. Classification (NCBI taxonomy): domain Eukaryota; kingdom Metazoa; phylum Chordata; class Actinopteri; order Salmoniformes; family Salmonidae; genus Salvelinus; species Salvelinus fontinalis. Next base: position 73,746 of record NW_026600684.1, on the reverse strand, counting down.
TTACCTGATGTTCCAACAGGTAGCAATGCATCAACCAATCATTACCTGCCATGTTCCAACAGGTAGCAATGCATCAGCCAATCATTACCTGCCATGTTCCAACAGATAGTAATGCATCAACCAATCATTACCTGATGTTCCAACAGGTAGCAATGCATCAACCAATCATTACCTGATGTTCCAACAGGTAGCAATGCATCAACCAATCATTACCTGCCATGTTCCAACAGGTAGCAATGCATCAACCAATCATTACCTGCCATGTTCCAACAGGTAGCAATGCATCAACCAATCATTACCTGCCATGTTCCAACAGGTAGCAATGCATCAACCAATCATTACCTGCCATGTTCCAACAGGTAGCAATGCATCAACCAATCATTACCTGCCATGTTCCAACAGGTAGCAATGCATCAGCCAATCATTACCTGCCATGTTCCAACAGATAGTAATGCATCAACCAATCATTACCTGATGTTCCAACAGGTAGCAATGCATCAACCAATCATTACCTGATGTTCCAACAGGTAGCAATGCATCAACCAATCATTACCTGATGTTCCAACAGGTAGCAATGCATCAACCAATCATTACCTGCCATGTTCCAACAGGTAGCAATGCATCAACCAATCATTACCTGCCATGTTCCAACAGGTAGCAATGCATCAACCAATCATTACCTGCCATGTTCCAACAGGTAGTAATGCATCAACCAATCATTACCTGCCATGTTCCAACAGATAGTAATGCATCAACCAATCATTACGTGATGTTCCAACAGGTAGCAATGCATCAACCAATCATTACGTGATGTTCCAACAGGTAGCAATGCATCAACCAATCATTACGTGATGTTCCAACAGGTAGCAATGCATCAACCAATCATTACGTGATGTTGGAACAGGAAGCAGGTGTTTTATTAATGACCTTTGACCAGGCAGATGGTTGAACCCTCCTCTCGCTGGCGGGAGACACAGGAACCAGGACACATACATTCATTGATGTTTTATTAAGAACATATTTTCATGAACAGTTGTGGACAAGGGGTGGATGTGTTGGTAGCTTGTACAGAACCAACAACTGTGTTGCTGCTGGAAGAGAACCCAGCTTCCCTCTCTGTGTTGCTGCTGGTAGAGAACCCAGCTTCCCTCTCTATGTGTTGCTGTTGGTAGAGAAACCAGCTTCCCTCTCTCTGTGTTGCTGCCGGTATAGAACCCAGCTTCCCTCTCTGTGTTGCTGCTGGTAGAGAACCCAGCTTCCCTCTCTATGTGTTGCTGTTGGTAGAGAAACCAGCTTCCCTCTCTCTGTGTTGCTGCCGGTATAGAACCCAGCTTCCCTCTCTCTGTGTTGCTGCTGGGGGAGAACCCAGCTTCCCTCTCTCTGTGTTGCTGCTGATGAAGAAACCAGCTTCCCTCTCTCTGTGTTGCTGCCGGTTTGGAACCCAGCTTCCCTCTCTCTATGTTGCTGCTGGTGGAGAACCCAGCTTCCCCCTCTCTGTGTTGCTGCTGGTAGAGAACCCAGCTTCCCTCTCTCTGTGTTGCTGCTGGTGGAGAACCCAGCTTCCCTCTCTCTGTGTTGCTGCTGGTGGAGAACCCAGCTTCCCTCGCTCTGCGTTGCTGCTGGTATAGAACCCAGCTTCCCTCTCTGGGATGTGTGTTGCTGCAGGTGTAGAACCCAGCTTCCCTCTCTCTGTGTTGCTGCTGGTATAGAACCCAGCTTCCTTCTCTGGGATGTGTGTTGCTGCTGGTGAAGAACCCAGCTTCCCTCTCTCTGTGTTGCTGCTGGTGAAGAACCCAGCTTCCCTCTCTCTGTGTTGCTGCTGGTGAAGAACCCAGCTTCCCTCTCTCTGTGTTGCTGCTGGTAGAGAACCCAGCTTCCCTCTCTCTGTGTTGCTGCTGGTAGAGAACCCAGCTTCCCTCTCTCTGTGTTGCTGTTGGTAGAGAACCCAGCTTCCCTCTCTCTGTGTTGCAGCTGGTGAAGAACCCAGCTTCCCTCTCTCTGTGTTGCTGCTGGTAGAGAACCCAGCTTCCCTCTCTCTGTGTTGCTGCTGGTGAAGAACCCAGCTTCCCTCTCTCTGTGTTGCTGCTGGTAGAGAACCCAGCTTCCCTCTCTCTGTGTTGCTGTTGGTATAGAACCCAGCTTCCCTCTCTCTGTGTTGTTGCTGGTAGAGAACCCAGCTTCCCTTTCTCTGTGTTGCTGCTGGTAGAGAACGCAGCTTCCCTCTCTGTATGTTGCTGCTGGTAGAGAACCCAGCTTCCCTTTCTCTGTGTTGCTGCTGGTAGAGAACGCAGCTTCCCTCTCTGTGTGTTGCTGCTGGTAGAGAACCTAGCTTCCCTCTCTGTGTGTTGCTGCTGGTAGAGAACCCAGCTTCCCTCTCTCTGTGTTGCTGCTGGTAGAGAACGCAGCTTCCCTCTCTGTGTGTTGTTGCTGGTAGAGAACCAAGCTTCCCTCTCTCTGTGTTGCTGCTGGTAGAGAACCCAGCTTCCCTTTCTCTGTGTTGCTGCTGGTAGAGAACACAGCTTCCCTCTCTGTATGTTGCTGCTGGTAGAGAACCCACCTTCCCTTTCTCTGTGTTGCTGCTGGTAGAGAATGCAGCTTCCCTCTCTCTGTTGCTGCTGGTAGAGAACCTAGCTTCCCTCTGTATGTTGCTGCTGGTAGAGAACCCAGCTTCCCTCTCTGTGTGTTGCTGCTGGTAGAGAACGCAGCTTCCCTCTCTCTGTGTTGCTGTTGGTATAGAACCCAGCTGCCCTCTCTCTGTGTTGCTGTTGGTAGAGAACACAGCTTCCCTCTCTCTGTGTTGCTGCTGGTAGAGAACCCAGCTTCCCTCTCTCTGTGTTTGCTTACTGGTGAAGAACCCAGCTTCCCTCTCTCTGTGTTGCCGCTGGTGAAGAACCCAGCTTCCCTCTCTCTGTGTTGCCGCTGGTGAAGAACCCAGCTTCCCTCTCTCTGTGTTGCCGCTGGTGAAGAACCCAGCTTCCCTCTCTCTGTGTTGCTGCTGGTGAAGAACCCAGCTTCCCTCTCTCTGTGTTGCTGCTGGTAGAGAACCCAGCTCCCCTCTCTCTGTGTTGCTGTTGGTATAGAACCCAGCTTCCCTCTCCGTGTGTTGCTGTTGGTAAAGAACCCAGCTTCCCTCTCTCTGTGTTGCTGCTGGTAGAGAACCCAGCTTCCCTCTCTGTGTGTTGTTGCTGCTGGTAGAGAACCCGGCTTCCCTCTCTCTGTGTTGCTGCTGGTGAAGAACCCAGCTTCCCCCTCTCTGGGATGTGTGTTGCTGCAGGTGTAGAACCCAGCTTCCCTCTCTGGGATGTGTGTTGCTGCAGGTGTAGAACCCAGCTTCCCTCTCCGTGTGTTGCTGCTGGTAGAGAACCCAGCTTCCCTCTCTCTGTGTTGCTGCAGGTGTAGAACCCAGCTTCCCTCTCTCTGTGTTGCTGCTGGTGAAGAACCCAGCTTCCCCCTCTCTGGGATGTGTGTTGCTGCAGGTGTAGAACCCAGCTTCCCTCTCTGGGATGTGTGTTGCTGCAGGTGTAGAACCCAGCTTCCCTCTCCGTGTGTTGCTGCTGGTAGAGAACCCAGCTTCCCTCTCTCTGTGTTGCTGCTGGTGAAGAACCCAGCTTCCCTTTCTGTGTGTTGCTGCAGTTGTAGAACCCAGCTTCCCTCTCTGAGATGTGTGTTGCTGCAGGTGTGGAACCCAGCTTCCCTCTCTGGGATCTGTGTTGCTGCAGGTGAAGAACCTAGCTTCCCTCTCTGGGATGTGTGTTGCTGCAGGTGTAGAACCCAGCTTCCCCCTCTGGGATGTGTGTTGCTGTAGGTGAAGAACCCAGCTTCCCCCTCTGGGATGTGTGTTGCTGTAGGTGAAGAACCCAGCTTCCCCCTCTGGGATGTGTGTTGCTGCAGGTGAAGAACCCAGCTTCCCTCTCTGGGATGTGTGTTGCTGCAGGTGTAGAACCCAGCTTCCCTCTCTGGGATGTGTGTTGCTGCAGGTGTAGAACCCAGCTTCCCTCTCTGGGATGTGTGTTGCTGCAGGTGTGGAACCCAGCTTCCCTCTCTGGGATGTGTGTTGCTGCAGGTGTAGAACCCAGCTTCCCTCTCTGGGATTTGTGTTGCTGCAGGTGAAGAACCCAGCTTCCCTCTCTGGGATGTGTGTTGCTGCAGGTGTGGAACCCAGCTTCCCTCTCTGGGATGTGTGTTGCTGCAGGTGTGGAACCCAGCTTCCCTCTCTGGGATGTGTGTTGCTGCAGGTGAAGAACCCAGCTTCCCTCTCTGGGATGTGTGTTGCTGCAGGTGAAGAACCCAGCTTCCCTTTCTCTGTGTTGCTGCAGGTGTAGAACCCAGCCTCCCTCTCTGGGATGTGTGTTGCTGCAGGTGTAGAACCCAGCTTCCCTCTCCGTGTGTTGCTGCTGGTAGAGAACCCAGCTTCCCTCTCTCTGTGTTGCTGCAGGTGTAGAACCCAGCTTCCCTCTCTCTGTGTTGCTGCTGGTGAAGAACCCAGCTTCCCCCTCTCTGGGATGTGTGTTGCTGCAGGTGTAGAACCCAGCTTCCCTCTCTGGGATGTGTGTTGCTGCAGGTGTAGAACCCAGCTTCCCTCTCTGTGTGTTGCTGCTGGTAGAGAACCCAGCTTCCCTCTCTCTGTGTTGCTGCTGGTGAAGAACCCAGCTTCCCTTTCTGTGTGTTGCTGCAGTTGTAGAACCCAGCTTCCCTCTCTGAGATGTGTGTTGCTGCAGGTGTGGAACCCAGCTTCCCTCTCTGGGATCTGTGTTGCTGCAGGTGAAGAACCTAGCTTCCCTCTCTGGGATGTGTGTTGCTGCAGGTGTAGAACCCAGCTTCCCTCTCTGGGATGTGTGTTGCTGCAGGTGAAGAACCCAGCTTCCCCCTCTGGGATGTGTGTTGCTGCAGGTGAAGAACCCAGCTTCCCTCTCTGGGATTTGTGTTGCTGCAGGTGAAGAACCCAGCTTCCCTCTCTGGGATGTGTGTTGCTGCAGGTGTGGAACCCAGCTTCCCCCTCTCTGTGTTGCCGCTGGTGAAGAACCCAGCTTCCCTCGTTTAATCTCACCTTCGTTTTTTTATTTTATATGCTGAATGAACAATAAAGTTTTGGAACTTTGTACTGAACCGAAGTTGTCCCTCTCCCAGGCCCAGACAGAGATCCAGAGCACCATGGAGGAGAACACCTACCCTCTGTTCCTGAAGTCAGACCCCTACCTGGAGTACACCCAGACAGGGGAGGAGAGCCCCAAACCCCCCAGCGACCACAGCTCCTCATCGGGTACTGGTCCTGGGCCGCTGGGGCCTGGCTACCTGCCCACCCTCACAGAGGACGTAGAGTGGAGGTGTGTTTCTCTCTGTGTATCTAGAGTCTGCGTTTTATTCTTGTCTGTAAATTGTGCTCTTGTTAGCACCAAGTCACCAGGTCAAACTCCTGGTCCATGACCAGGTCAAACTCCTGGTCCATGACCAGGTCAAACTCCTGGTCCACGACCAGGTCAAACTCCTGGTCCACGACCAGGTCAAACTCCTGGTCCACGACCAGGTCAAACTCCTGGTCCACGACCAGGTCAAACTCCTGGTCCACGACCAGGTCAAACTCCTGGTCCACGACCAGGTCAAACTCCTGGTCCACGACCAGGTCAAACTCCTGGTCCATGTGAATGTAACTTGGTGAATTAAGGTGGTTGTGATTCAGGTGCCGGGAGGAAGAGGAGGAGGAGGCGGAAGAGGAGGAGGCGGAAGAGGAGAGCGGGGATACGCAGGCCAGCAGGCTGACCCAGAGGTTGCTAATGGAGACGGCTCCTCACAGAGTGTCGACCAATCGGAGAGCAGGGGAAAGCCGAGAGTACAGGTAGGAGTCCAGAGAGACTGTTTATGGACGTGTGTGTGCGCCTGATTGTGTGAAACTCATGACAGTGTGTTTAGTATTTGTCCGAGTGGTTGCTAGGCAGCTGTGCCTGTAGAGAATCTCTGTGTGTTTGTACGCTTCCTGCGCCGGGATGATACCAGTATCGGCACGGCAACAAAACACCAAGCGGATTAAACTTCTTTAGGAGAACAGCCATCATGTTGGAAACAGACAGTCAGCATGCTGTCACCCAGGGTCACGTTCATCTTCCAAGATTTAGCTCCAATAATTAACGTACAAAGAGTTTGATCTGCTTCCTGTTTTGATTTTTACCATGGGGAAAATATGGAGATAATGGTATCATCACAGCCCTAGTCTGATGAGGGAATATATATATTACACACAATCTACACACACACTACCCCATAAGGACAAAGCAAAAAACATATTTTTTTTGGACATTTATTAAAAATAAAAGACTATGACATTTACATAAGTATTCAGACCCTTTACTCAGTACTTTGTTGAAGCACCTTTGGCAGCGATTACAGCCTCGGGTCTTCTTGGGTATGATGCTACAAGTTTGGCACACCTGTATTTGGGGAGTTTCTCACATTCTTCTCTGCAGATCCTCTCAAGCTCTGTCAGGTTGGATGGGGAGCGTCGCTGCACAGCTATTTTCAGGTCTCTCCAGAGATGTTTAATCTGGTTCAAGTCCGGGCTCTGGTTGGGTCACTCAAGGACATTCAGAGACTTAACACAGGATTGGCTTTGGGACGTCTTGGCTGTGTGCTTAGTCATTGTCCTGTTGGAAGGTGAACCTTCACCCCAGTCTGAGGTCCTGAGCACTCTGGAGCAGGTTTTCATCAAGGATCTCTCTATACTTTTCTATACTCTACGTCTTTCCCTTGATCCTGACAAGTCTCCCAGTCCCTGCCGCTGAAAAACATCCCCACAGCATGATGCTGCCACCACCATGCCTCAACGTAGGGATGGTGCCAGGTTTCCTCCAGATGTGACACTTGGCATTCAGGCCAAAGAGTTCAATCTTGGTTTCATCAGAGCAGAGAACCTTGTTTTTCATGGTCTGAGTCTTTAGGTGCCTTTTGGCAAACTCCAAGCGTGCTGTCGTGCCTTTTACTGAGTGGCTTCCGTCTGGCCATTCAGTACCATTAAGGCCTTCTGGAAGGTTCTCCCATCTCCACAGAGAAACTCTGGAGCTCTGTCAGAGTGACCATCGGGTTCTTGGTCACCTCCCTGACCAAGGCCCTTCGCCCACCGATTGCTCAGTTTGGCCGGGTGGCCAGCTCTAGAAGAGTCTTGACACAATCCTGTCTCGGAGCTCAATGGACAATTCCTTCGACCTCATGGCTTGGTTTTTGCTCTGACATTCACTGTCAACTGTGGGACCTTATATAGACAGGTGTGTGCCTTTCCAAATCATGTCCAATCAATTGAATTTACCACAGGTGGACTCCAATCAAGTTGAAGAAACATCTCAAGGATGATCAATGGAAACAGGACGCACCTGAGCTCAATTTAGTCTCATAGCAAAGGGTCTGAATACTTATGTAAATAAGGCATTACTATTTTTATATTTTTTGCAAATATTTCTATCAAATCCTGTTTTCGCTTTAGTCATAATGGGGTATTGTGATGTCATTATGGGGTATTGTGATGTCATTATGGGGTATTGTGATGTCATTATGGGGTATTGTGATGTCATTATGGGGTATTGTGTGTGTAGATTGATGAGAATTTGTTATTTAATCAATTTTAGAACAAGGCTGTAATGTAACAATGTGGAAGGTCTGAATACTTTCTGTGTGTGTGTGTGTGCGTGTGCGTGTGCGTGTGTAACCTCCTCTCAGACCATGCAGAGAGCCGGTCGTTAACCCCTACTACTACGTGAACATGGGTTCTGCTCGCGCCCCGGCAACCAGCGCTAACGACAGTGAACAGCAGAGCATGTCCAGCGTCTCCGACGGCGACACACTCTCACTGACCGACAGCAGTGTGTGAGTACACACACACACTGAAATACACCCACACACACAAACACACACACTGAAACACATTCTTCTGAATACTAACGTGTGTGTGTGTGTTGCAGGGATGGTGTTCCACCCTACCGGTATCGTAAACAGCATCGTAGAGAGATGCATGAAAGTGCCAAAGCCAACGGACGTGTGCCCCTACCTCATATACCTGTAAGTAGTATACACACTACTTTATACCCTACCTCACATACCTGTAAGTAGTATACACACTACTTTATACCCTACCTCACATACCTGTAAGTAGTATACACACTACTTTATACCCTACCTCACATACCTGTAAGTAGTATACACACTACACACTACTTTATACCCTACCTCATATACCTGTAAGTAGTATACACACTACACACTACTTTATACCCTACCTCATATACCTGTAAGTAGTATACACACTACTTTATACCCTACCTCACATACCTGTAAGTAGTATACACACTACTTTATACGCTACCTCATATACCTGTAAGTAGTATACACACTACACACTACTTTATACCCTACCTCACATACCTGTAAGTAGTATACACACTACACACTACTTTATACCCTACCTCATATACCTGTAAGTAGTATACACACTACTTTATACCCTACCTCCTATACCTGTAAGTAGTATACACACTACTTTATACCCTACCTCATATACCTGTAAGTAGTATACACACTACACACTACTTTATACCCTACCTCACATACCTGTAAGTAGTATACACACTACTTTATACCCTACCTCACATACCTGTAAGTAGTATACACACTACTTTATACCCTACCTCACATACCTGTAAGTAGTATACACACTACTTTATACCCTACCTCACATACCTGTAAGTAGTATACACACTACACACTACTTTATACCCTACCTCATATACCTGTAAGTAGTATACACACTACACACTACTTTATACCCTACCTCATATACCTGTAAGTAGTATACACACTACACACTACTTTATACCCTACCTCACATACCTGTAAGTAGTATACACACTACTTTATACCCTACCTCATAAACAGTTGAAGTCAGGAGTTTACATACACCTTAGCCAAATACATTTAAACTCAGTTTTTCACAATTCCTGACCCACTGGAATTATGACACAGTGAAATAATCTGTCTGTAAACAATTGTTGAAAAGATTACTTGTCATGCACAAAGTAGATGTCCTAACCGACTTGCCAAAACGATAGTTTGTTAACAATAAATTTGTGGAGTGGTTGAAAAACGAGTTTTAATGACTCCAACCTAAGTATGTAAACTTCTGACTACAACTGTATATAGATGTTCTGTGGTCACAACGGTAGACCGTGTGTGATGTTTGGTCATTTATATAGATGGTATCTGATAGATGTTCTGTGGTCACAACGGTAGACCGTGTGTGATGTTTGGTCATTTATATAGATGGTATCTGATAGATGTTCTGTGATCACAACGGTAGACCGTGTGTGATGTTTGGTCATTTATATAGATGGTGTCTGATAGATGTTCTGTGGTCACAACGGTAGACCATGTGTGATGTTTGGTCATTTATATAGACGGTGTCTGATAGATGTTCTGTGGTCACAACGGTAGACCGTGTGAATGATGTTTATCTGATAGATGTTCTGTGTGTAGCGTACGTACCGTGTGCCAAAGGATGTCCACGTTGAGCCGGAGAGGTTTGCTGTTGACCTCATCAGTCGACTGGAGGAAGTGCTGAGAGAGAGAGAAGCACAGGAGAGACTGGAGGAGAGACTGGAGAGGGTCAGACTGGTACGTACTGGGCGGGGTGTGTTGAAGAGTGGTACGTACTGGGGGGGTGTGTGTTGAAGAGTGGTACGTACTGGGGGGGTGTGTGTTGAAGAGTGGTACGTACTGGGGGGGGTGTGTGTGGAAGAGTGGTACGTACTGGGGGGGTGTGTGTTGAAGAGTGGTACGTACTGGGGGGGTGTGTGTTGAAGAGTGGTACGTACTGGGGGTGTGTGTGTTGAAGAGTGGTACGTAGTGGGGGGGTGTGTGTTGAAGAGTGGTACGTACTGGGGGGGTGTGTGTTGAAGAGTGGTACGTAGTGGGGGGGTGTGTGTTGAAGAGTGGTACGTACTGGGGGGGTGTGTGTTGAAGAGTGGTACGTACTGGGGGGGTGTGTGTTGAAGAGTGGTACGTACTGGGGGGGGTCTGTGTTGAAGAGTGGTACGTACTGGGGGGGGGTCTGTGTTGAAGAGTGGTACGTACTGGGGGGGTGTGTGTTGAAGAGTGGTACGTACTGGGGGTGTGTGTGTTGAAGAGTGGTACGTAGTGGGGGGGTGTGTGTTGAAGAGTGGTACGTACTGGGGGGGTGTGTGTTGAAGAGTGGTACGTAGTGGGGGGGTGTGTGTTGAAGAGTGGTACGTACTGGGGGGGTGTGTGTTGAAGAGTGGTACGTACTGGGGGGGTGTGTGTTGAAGAGTGGTACGTACTGGGGGGGTGTGTGTTGAAGAGTGGTACGTACTGGGGGGGTGTGTGTTGAAGAGTGGTACGTACTGGGGGGGTGTGTGTTGAAGAGTGGTACGTACTGGGGGGGTGTGTGTTGAAGAGTGGTACGTACTGGGGGGGTGTGTGTTGAAGAGTGGTACGTACTGGGGGGGTGTGTGTTGAAGAGTGGTACGTACTGGGGGGGTGTGTGTTGAAGAGTGGTACGTACTGGGGGGGTGTGTGTTGAAGAGTGGTACGTACTGGGGGGGTGTGTGTTGAAGAGTGGTACGTACTGGGGGGGTGTGTGTTGAAGCGTGGTACGTACTGGGTGGGTGTGTGTGTGACGTATCTGTGACGTGTGCGTAGTTTGGATGTGTGTGTGTGTGTTGGACGGTAATCATCCCACACACACTAACCTGCTTCTCCTCTCACCCTGCCCCCTTCTTTCCTCTCCTGCTCTGTGATAGGAGGAGGAGGGCGACGACGCCGACGTCTCCATGGTAAACTCCCTCCCCCCCTATGGCAACAAGCCCCTCCCCGCCTCCACCTCGTCCCTCCACCCCCACTACGGGTCCCGTTATTCAGAGACTTCGTACAACGGTGTTCTGGCGCTACAGGACGCCCACGAGGAGAACCCGGAGTCCATCTTGGACGAACACGTGCAGAGAGTGATGAAGACGCCGGGGTGCCAGTCACCAGGCACCGGGAGACACTCACCCAAGACCCGCTCCCCCGACGGGGGGGTAGGAGGGGTAGGGGTGTACCCTCCGCCTCACTCTGGGAGAACCCAGGGGCCTCCAGGGGTGAAAGGCCACAAGCCAGGAGCCAAGGGAGGGGACCCAGTGGGGATGGGAGCAGGTATGTTGATGTGGTCTTTATTTATCCAGGTTAGTCTCAATGATAAACCTCTTCTAGTGTTGATGTGGTCTTTATTTATCCAGGTTAGTCTCAATGATAAACCTCTTCTAGTGTTATTTATCCAGGTTAGTCTCAATGATAAACCTCTTCTAGTGTTATTTATCCAGGTTATTCTCAATGATTAACCTCTTCTAGTGTTATTTATCCAGGTTAGTCTCAATGATAAACCTCTTCTAGTGTTGATGTGGTGTTCATTTATCCAGGTTAGTCTCAATTAGGGCAGACCACATTTAGTCGAGCAGTGATATATATATATATATATATAAAATGAAATGTATGGCACATATGACACCTGTGAGTGGACTGAATAACATAGCCTGGTTCCTCTCTAGGTTTCTTCTTAGGTTTTGGCCTTTCTAGGGAGTTTTTTTTTTCTAGGGAGTTATTGTAGGAGTGGACGCGTTGTTATTGTAGGAGTGGACGCGTTGTTATTGTAGGAGTGGACGCGTTGTTACTGTAGGAGTGGACGCGTTGTTACTGTAGGAGTGGACGCGTTGTTACTGTAGGAGTGGACGCGTTGTTACTGTAGGAGTGGACGCGTTGTTACTGTAGGAGTGGACGCGTTGTTACTGTAGGAGTGGACGCGTTGTTACTGTAGGAGTGGACGCGTTGTTACTGTAGGAGTGGACGCGTTGTTACTGTAGGAGTGGACGCGTTGTTACTGTAGGAGTGGACGCGTTGTTACTGTAGGAGCGGACGCGTTGTTACTGTAGGAGTGGACGCGTTGTTACTGTAGGAGCGGACGCGTTGTTACTGTAGGAGTGGACGCGTTGTTACTGTAGGAGTGGACGCGTTGTTACTGTAGGAGCGGACGCGTTGTTATTGTAGGAGTGGACGCGTTGTTATTGTAGGAGTGGACGCGTTGTTACTGTAGGAGTGGACGCGTTGTTACTGTAGGAGTGGACGCGTTGTTACTGTAGGAGTGGACGCGTTGTTACTGTAGGAGTGGACGCGTTGTTACTGTAGGAGTGGACGCGTTGTTACTGTAGGAGTGGACGCGTTGTTACTGTAGGAGTGGACGCGTTGTTACTGTAGGAGTGGACGCGTTGTTACTGTAGGAGTGGACGCGTTGTTACTGTAGGAGTGGACGCGTTGTTACTGTAGGAGTGGACGCGTTGTTACTGTAGGAGTGGACGCGTTGTTACTGTAGGAGTGGACGCGTTGTTATTGTAGGAGTGGACGCGTTGTTACTGTAGGAGCGGACGCGTTGTTATTGTAGGAGCGGACGCGTTGTTATTGTAGGAGTGGACGCGTTGTTACTGTAGGAGTGGACGCGTTGTTACTGTAGGAGTGGACGCGTTGTTATTGTAGGAGTGGACGCGTTGTTACTGTAGGAGTGGACGCGTTGTTACTGTAGGAGTGGACGCGTTGTTACTGTAGGAGTGGACGCGTTGTTACTGTAGGAGTGGACGCGTTGTTACTGTAGGAGTGGACGCGTTGTTACTGTAGGAGTGGACGCGTTGTTACTGTAGGAGTGAACGCGTTGTTACTGTAGGAGTGGACGCGTTGTTACTGTAGGAGTGGACGCGTTGTTATTGTAGGAGTGGACGCGTTGTTACTGTAGGAGTGGACGCGTTGTTATTGTAGGAGTGGACGCGTTGTTACTGTAGGAGTGGACGCGTTGTTACTGTAGGAGTGGACGCGTTGTTACTGTAGGAGTGGACGCGTTGTTATTGTAGGAGTGGACGCGTTGTTACTGTAGGAGCGGACGCGTTGTTATTGTAGGAGCGGACGCGTTGTTATTGTAGGAGTGGACGCGTTGTTACTGTAGGAGCGGACGCGTTGTTACTGTAGGAGCGGACGCGTTGTTATTGTAGGAGTGGACGCGTTGTTATTGTAGGAGTGGACGCGTTGTTATTGTAGGAGTGGACGCGTTGTTATTGTAGGAGTGGACGCGTTGTTATTGTAGGAGTGGACGCGTTGTTACTGTAGGAGCGGACGCGTTGTTATTGTAGGAGTGGACGCGTTGTTATTGTAGGAGTGGACGCGTTGTTATTGTAGGAGTGGACGCGTTGTTACTGTAGGAGTGGACGCGTTGTTATTGTAGGAGCGGACGCGTTGTTATTGTAGGAGCGGACGCGTTGTTACTGTAGGAGTGGACGCGTTGTTATTGTAGGAGTGGACGCGTTGTTATTGTAGGAGTGGACGCGTTGTTACTGTAGGAGCGGACGCGTTGTTATTGTAGGAGTGGACGCGTTGTTACTGTAGGAGTGGACGCGTTGTTATTGTAGGAGTGGACGCGTTGTTATTGTAGGAGTGGACGCGTTGTTATTGTAGGAGTGGACGCGTTGTTATTGTAGGAGTGGACGCGTTGTTATTGTAGGAGCGGACGCGTTGTTACTGTAGGAGCGGACGCGTTGTTACTGTAGGAGCGGACGCGTTGTTATTGTAGGAGTGGACGCGTTGTTACTGTAGGAGTGGACGCGTTGTTATTGTAGGAGTGGACGCGTTGTTATTGTAGGAGTGGACGCGTTGTTATTGTAGGAGTGGACGCGTTGTTATTGTAGGAGTGGACGCGTTGTTATTGTAGGAGCGGACGCGTTGTTACTGTAGGAGCGGACGCGTTGTTATTGTAGGAGTGGACGCGTTGTTACTGTAGGAGCGGACGCGTTGTTACTGTAGGAGCGGACGCGTTGTTACTGTAGGAGCGGACGCGTTGTTACTGTAGGAGTGGACGCGTTGTTACTGTAGGAGCGGACGCGTTGTTACTGTAGGAGCGGACGCGTTGTTACTGTAGGAGCGGACGCGTTGTTATTGTAGGAGCGGACGCGTTGTTACTGTAGGAGCGGACGCGTTGTTACTGTAGGAGCGGACGCGTTGTTATTGTAGGAGCGGACGCGTTGTTATTGTAGGAGTGGACGCGTTGTTACTGTAGGAGTGGACGCGTTGTTACTGTAGGAGCGGACGCGTTGTTACTGTAGGAGCGGACGCGTTGTTACTGTAGGAGCGGACGCGTTGTTACTGTAGGAGCGGACGCGTTGTTATTGTAGGAGTGGACGCGTTGTTATTGTAGGAGTGGACGCGTTGTTATTGTAGGAGTGGACGCGTTGTTATTGTAGGAGTGGACGCGTTGTTATTGTAGGAGTGGACGCGTTGTTACTGTAGGAGTGGACGCGTTGTTATTGTAGGAGCGGACGCGTTGTTATTGTAGGAGCGGACGCGTTGTTACTGTAGGAGCGGACGCGTTGTTACTGTAGGAGCGGACGCGTTGTTATTGTAGGAGTGGACGCGTTGTTACTGTAGGAGTGGACGCGTTGTTATTGTAGGAGTGGACGCGTTGTTATTGTAGGAGTGGACGCGTTGTTACTGTAGGAGTGGACGCGTTGTTATTGTAGGAGTGGACGCGTTGTTATTGTAGGAGTGGACGCGTTGTTATTGTAGGAGTGGACGCGTTGTTACTGTAGGAGCGGACGCGTTGTTATTGTAGGAGTGGACGCGTTGTTTACAGAGCGCACAGGCTAGTTTTGGATTATTTCATTCCATTTTCATTCCGTTCTCAATTTATTCTTTGTCTTTTGTTTGTAGCGATCCTGTCAATCTTGAGTAACGACACACACCTGATTTGCAAATGTGCATGTGTCTGCTCAAGCAGTCAGAAACGGACTCCATGAGGGTGGTATGAGGGCCCGACGTCCACAGGTGGGGGTTGTGCTTACAGCCCAACACCGTGCAGGACGTTTGGCATTTATCAGAGAACACCAAGATTGGCAGATTCGCCACTGGCACCCTGTGCTCTTCACAGATGAAAGCAGGTTCACACTGAGCACATGAGCACATGTGACAGACGTGACAGAGTCTGGAGACGCCGTGGAGAACGTTCTGCTGCCTGCACCATCCTCCAGCATGACCGGTTTGGCGGTGGGTCAGTCATGGTGTGAGGTGGCATTTCTTTGTGCGGCCGCACAGCCCTCCATGTGCTCGCCAGAGGTAGCCTGACTGCCATTAGGTACCGAGATGAGATCCTCAGAGCCCTTGTGAGACCATATGCTGAAACATGCACATTTGTGGCCTGCTGGAGGTCATTTTGCAGGGCTCAGGCAGTGCTCCTCCTTGCACAAAGGCGGAGGTAGCGGTCCTGCTGCTGGGTTGTTGCCCTCCTACGGCCTCCTCCACGTCTCCTGATGTACTGGCCTGTCTCCTGTTAGCGCCTCCATGCTCTGGACACTACGCTGACAGACACAGCAAACCTTCTTGCCACAGCTCGCATTAATGTGCCATCCTGGATGAGCTGCACTACCTGAGCCACTTGTGTGGGCTGTAGACTCCATCTCATGCTACCACTAGAGTGAGAGCACCGCCAGCATTCAAAAGTGACCAAAACATCAGCCAGGAAGCATAGGAACTGAGAAGTATTGTGTGGTCACCACCTGCAGAATCACTCCTTTATTGGGGGTGTCTTGCTAATTGCCTATAATTTCCACCTTTTGTCTATTCCATTTGCACAACAGCATGTGAAATGTATTGTCAATCAGTGTTGCTTCCTAAGTGGACAGTTTGATTTCACAGAAGTGTGATTGACGTGGAGTTACATTGTGTTGTTTAAGTGTTTCCTTTATTTTTTTGAGCAGTGTATATCAAAGACCACCGCGAAACCAATCTCTTTTTGAATCTGTCCATAAAGGTTGTACCACCACATGGCTACCAGCATCTTTGTTGGGTTAAAGAGGTAGAGTTCTAGTTAGTTAACCTATATGTCTCTGTTCCTTCAGCTGTTTACCACCACAAGCATGGCTACCACCACCCCCCAGGGGGCACCAAGCCCAAAGAGCCCCAGATGGATGAGGTGGTGCTGGGTGGAGGCTCCAGGACCCAGGGGAGCGGCCTGTGGAACGGGGAGGCCCACCACTACGCTACCGGGAAGGGACGCAACTACGCAGATGGGGCTGGGACCATGGACGCGATGGGCTATAGGTTAGTACCTGGGGGGGTTTATGTGTTATCAGTGTTGTCGTACTGGAGGCTAGGACTCGAACTAGACTCGGACTCAAGTCACGATTTTCATGACTAGAACAGTGCAGCCGTAATCATGTAGAACACTGTCCACTAGCTAGCCTTACTAATGTAGAACACTGTCCACTAGCTAGCCTTACTAATGTAGAATGCTGTCCACTAGCTAGCCTTACTAATGTAGAACGCTGTCCACTAGCTAGCCTCACTAATGTAGAACTCTGTCAACTAGCTAGCCTTACTAATGTAGAACGCTGTCCACTAGCTAGCCTTACTAATGTAGAACTCTGTCCACTAGCTAGCCTTACTAATGTAGAACACTGTCCACTAGCTAGCCTTACTAATGTAGAACACTGTCCACTAGCTAGCCTTACTAAGTAAGATACGATATTCAGTTTAAAAGGTGATTGGACAGAATTCTTTCACCCTTAGAAGGGACTTGGAACCAGACATGGACTGGAAGCCCATCTGTCCCACCATACTGACCCGTGTATCGCCATACTGACCCGTGTATCGCCATACTGACCCGTGTATCGCCATACTGACCCGTGTATCGGCAAACTGACCCGTGTATCGCCATACTGACCCGTGTATCGCCATACTGACCCGCGTATCGCCATACTGACCCGTGTATCGCCATACTGACCCGTGTATCGCCATACTGACCCGTGTATCGCCATACTGACCCGTGTATCGGCAAACTGACCCGTGTATCGGCATACTGACCCGTGTGTGTGTGTGTGTTCCCTGCACCCCAGCAGTAAGGGCAGCACCCTATCGAAGCGTGGCTCTAAGAAGGGGGCGGAGCCGACGGGTAAAGGCGATGAGGGGCGTGTCCAGGAGGCCCAGGTACCGCTGGAGGACCTGGAGAGAAACCACAAGATACTGCAGTGGATGATGGAGGGGGAGGCACTACGACACAAAAAGAACACACACGGGTAACACACACACACACACACACACACACACACACACACACACACACACACACACACACACACACACACACACACACACATGGTAGGACGCACTCTCTGTCCCTCACTTACTCCAATGTTAACTAACCTTCTCGCTTCTCTCTCTCTCTCCTCTCCCCTCTCTCTTTCTCTCTCCCCTCTCTCTTTCTCTCTCCTCTCTCTCTTTCTCTCTCCCCTCTCTCTTTCTCTCTCCCCTCTCTCTTTCTCTCTCCCCTCTCTCTTTCTCTCTCTCCCCCCCTTTCGCTTTCCTTCCTTCTCTCTCCCATCTAGGAGTACCACAGGCTCCAGGAAGACCCAGGGGAGTGTGGAGCTGTTGAGACCCAGCTCTGTGGAGCGTCCTGGGGCAGTGCACCCCTGGGTGAGCGCCCAGCTGCGGAACAACGTGCAGCCCTCCCACCCCTTCATCCAGGACCCCACCATGCCCCCCAATCCCGCACCCAACCCCCTCACTCAGCTAGAGGAGGCCCGGAGGAGACTGGAGGAGGAGAGGAGGAGGGCCGCCCTGCTGCAGGCTAAACAGAGGTAAGAGGAGGGGTTGAGGTGAAGGGGTTAGTGTTGAGATTAGGAACGAGGGGTTAGTGTTGAGATTAGGAACGAGGGGTTAGTGTTGAGATTAGGATCAGGGGTTGAGGTTGGAACGAGGGGTTAGTGTTGAGATTAGGATCAGGGGTTGAGGTTGGAACGAGGGGTTAGTGTTGAGATTAGGAACGAGGGGTTAGTGTTGAGATTAGGATCAGGGGTTGTGGTTAGAACGAGGGGTTAGTGTTGAGATTAGGATCAGGGGTTGAGATTAGGATCAGGGGTTGAGGTTGGAACGAGGGGTTAGTGTTGAGATTAGGAACGAGGGGTTAGTGTTGAGATTAGGAACGAGGGGTTAGTGTTGAGATTAGGATCAGGGGTTGAGGTTGGAACGAGGGGTTAGTGTTGAGATTAGGAACGAGGGGTTAGTGTTGAGATTAGGATCAGGGGTTGAGGTTGGAACGAGGGGTTAGTGTTGAGATTAGGATCAGGGGTTGAGGTTGGAACGAGGGGTTAGTGTTGAGATTAGGAACGAGGGGTTAGTGTTGAGATTAGGAACGAGGGGTTAGTGTTGAGATTAGGATCAGGGGTTGAGGTTGGAACGAGGGGTTAGTGTTGAGATTAGGAACGAGGGGTTAGTGTTGAGATTAGGATCAGGGGTTGTGGTTAGAACGAGGGGTTAGTGTTGAGATTAGGATCAGGGGTTGAGATTAGGATCAGGGGTTGAGGTTGGAACGAGGGGTTAGTGTTGAGATTAGGAACGAGGGGTTAGTGTTGAGATTAGGAACGAGGGGTTAGTGTTGAGATTAGGATCAGGGGTTGAGGTGGAGGGGTTAGTGTTGAGATTAGGATCAGGGGTTGAGGTTGGAACGAGGGGTTAGTGTTGAGATTAGGATCAGGGGTTGAGGTTGGAACGAGGGGTTAGTGTTGAGATTAGGATCAGGGGTTGAGGTTGGAACGAGGGGTTAGTGTTGAGATTAGGATCAGGGGTTGAGGTGGAGGGGTTAGTGTTGAGATTAGGATCAGGGGTTGAGGTTGGAACGAGGGGTTAGTGTTGAGATTAGGATCAGGGGTTGTGGTTGGAACGAGGGGTTAGTGTTGAGATTAGGATCAGGGGTTGAGGTTGGAACGAGGGGTTAGTGTTGAGATTAGGATCAGGGGTTGAGGTTGGAACGAGGGGTTAGTGTTGAGATTAGGATCAGGGGTTGAGGTTGGAACGAGGGGTTAGTGTTGAGAATAGGATCAGGGGTTCGAGCAGGAGGCTGGAGAGGAGGAGGTGTTAGTGTTGAGATTAGTATCAGGGGTTCGAGCAGGAGGCTGGCGAGGAGGAGGTGTTAGGTTTGAGATTGAGATGGAAAATTATATGTTTGTGCTTTTCTAATAACCAATGTCTGTGTTCATGTAAGGGACTGATTGAACGAATCCTCACTATCAGTTTTTGCAATTTGGCAGTATGCCCAGAACCTTGTTTTGAGAAGAAATGATATCTCTGTTTCAAGGTCTCAGTTTGGAGAGAAGAAGCTTTGTGAGGTGTTGGTCGGTCACGTGTTAGGACCCGGTGTTGGTCGGTCACGTGTTAGGACCCGGTGTTGGTCGGTCACGTGTTAGGACCCGGTGTTGGTCGGTCATGTGTTAGGACCCGGTGTTGGTCGGTCACGTGTTAGGACCCGGTGTTGGTCGGTCACGTGTTAGGACCCGGTGTTGGTGATTCATTAATTATGAATGATGAACAAGGTAAGTCATGCAAATATAACTTGTCTGTATATAAGAGAACTAACGGGACTTCCCCGGTGGAGCTCCTGATTGACATGTGTACTATGGTGCATTCAGTTGGTTGGAACCTCTCCAGCGCACTGATAATAAAGAATGATTCATTTAAGATTGACTTCCAGTGTCCCTGTGTAGAATTTCTACTACATGATGTAAAGTTACTGGGACAGGAGGCTGTATTGGGTGAGGAGGGAGACTCCAATACGCTGATGGACCAGTCATTCTGACAGACATAAACTCTGTTTATCACCATGTGCTGTCTGTCTCATGTCTTCGTCTCTCCTCCAGACAGAAGTCTTTAAGCAGTGCTGTCTGTCTCATGTCTCCGTCTCTCCTCCAGATAGAAGTCTTTAAGCAGTGCTGTCTGTCTCATGTCTTCGTCTCTCCTCCAGACAGAAGTCTCTAAGCAGTGCTGTCTGTCTCATGTCTCCGTCTCTCCTCTCCTCCAGACAGAAGTCTTTAAGCAGTGCTGTCTGTCTCATGTCTTCGTCTCTCCTCCAGACAGAAGTCTCTAAGCAGTGCTGTCTGTCTCATGTCTCTGTCTCTCCTCTCCTCCAGACAGAAGTCTTTAAGCAGTGCTGTCTGTCTCATGTCTTCGTCTCTCCTCCAGACAGAAGTCTCTAAGCAGTGCTGTCTGTCTCATGTCTCCGTCTCTCCTCTCCTCCAGACAGAAGTCTTTAAGCAGTGCTGTCTGTCTCATGTCTTCGTCTCTCCTCCAGACAGAAGTCTCTAAGCAGTGCTGTCTGTCTCATGTCTCTGTCTCTCCTCTCCTCCAGACAGAAGTCTTTAAGCAGTGCTGTCTGTCTCATGTCTTCGTCTCTCCTCTCCTCCAGACAGAAGTCTTTAAGCAGTGCTGTCTGTCTCATGTCTCCGTCTCTCCTCTCCTCCAGACAGAAGTCTCTAAGCAGTGCTGTCTGTCTCATGTCTCCGTCTCTCCTCTCCTCCAGACAGAAGTCTTTAAGCAGTGCTGTCTGTCTCATGTCTCCGTCTCTCCTCTCCTCCAGACAGAAGTCTTTAAGCAGTGCTGTCTGTCTCATGTCTTCGTCTCTCCTCCAGACAGAAGTCTCTAAGCAGTGCTGTCTGTCTCATGTCTCCGTCTCTCCTCTCCTCCAGACAGAAGTCTCTAAGCAGTGCTGTCTGTCTCATGTCTTCGTCTCTCCTCTCCTCCAGACAGAAGTCTCTAAGCAGTGCTGTCTGTCTCATGTCTTCGTCTCTCCTCTCCTCCAGACAGAAGTCTCTAAGCAGTGCTGTCTGTCTCATGTCTTCGTCTCTCCTCTCCTCCAGACAGAAGTCTCTAAGCAGTGCTGTCTGTCTCATGTCTTCGTCTCTCCTCTCCTCCAGACAGAAGTCTCTAAGCAGTGCTGTCTGTCTCATGTCTTCGTCTCTCCTCTCCTCCAGACAGAAGTCTTTAAGCAGTGCTGTCTGTCTCATGTCTCCGTCTCTCCTCCAGACAGAAGTCTTTAAGCAGTAAGAAACAGGGGTCACAGTGTGAGAACGTGACTGTGGCGTACTACTTCTGTGGCGAGCCAATCCCCTACCGCACCACGGTCAAAGGTCGCGTGGTGACCCTGGGACAGTTCAAGGAGCTACTCACCAAGAAGGGCTTCTACAGGTGAGAGGCCGTCGTCGTCAAAGAGATTAAGCTCTGGAGACCATGGTTCCAAATGGCACCCTGTTCCCTACGTAGGGCACTACTTGTGACCAGAGCCCTATGGGCCCTATGAAGGGAACAGGATGAATACCTGTGGACGATGAAGTCCTGTCTTCTAACCCTGTTCCCTACGTAGGGCACTACTTGTGTGTAGATTCATTGTGTGTGTTGATTCACTGTGTGTGGGTGTGTGTTGATTCATTGTGTGTGTGTGTGTGTAGATTCATTGTGTGTGTGTGTGTGTTGATTCATTGTGTGTGTGTTGATTCATTGTGTGTGTGTGTGTTGATTCATTGTGTGTGTGTGTGTTGATTCATTGTGTGTGTGTGTGTTGATTCATTGTGTGTGTGTGTGTTGATTCATTGTGTGTGTGTGTGTGTGTTGATTCCCTGTGTGTGTTGATTCATTGTGTGTGTGTGTGTGTCTTCTAGGTTCTACTTTAAGAAGGTGAGTGATGAGTTTGACTGTGGCGTGGTGTTTGAGGAAGTCAAAGAGGACGACGCCGTCTTGCCCATCTACGAGGAGAAGATCATCGGTAAGGTAGAGAAGGTGGACTGAACCACGAAACAGGAAATGGAGCCGGGAGGAAGTGGGAAGTGGAGGAGGAACAATGACGCAGAGAAAAGACTGAACCGGACCGGAGGAAGAGGAGGTGGAGAGAGTGCTTTTGGATGAGGAGGAGCGGGGGAGTAAAGGAGGGTGGGAAAGGACGAGACAGAAGAATGGAGGGAGGAACAGGGGGAACAGCCGTTCTGACCAGCCTTCCACTCCTTCTCTGGGGGAGGAGGGAGGAACAGGGGGAACAGCCGTTCCGAACAGTCTTCCACTCCTGCTCTGGAGGAGGAGGGAGGAACAGGGGGAACAGCCGTTCCGAACAGCCTTCCACTCCTGCTCTGGAGGAGGAGGGAGGAACAGGGGGAACAGCCGTTCCGACCAGTCTTCCACTCCTGCTCTGGGGGAGGAGGGAGGAACAGGGGGAACAGCCGTTCCGAACAGTCTTCCACTCCTGCTCTGGGGAAGCTGTTCTCCTTGCAGAACCAGCTGCTGCTAAGTTGCTATGGAGACGTCACGGTGCTCGGAACAGGATGACGGCTGAGTTCCATTCCAGAATCTCACTCCCTTCAGTCCCTAGACTCGTCGCTGAGGGGGTAGAGGGGATGAATGCGGCCCAAATAGCACCCTAGACCCCGGTGATCATCGACTAGATTCAGCCACAGGCTGGTCAGGGGGCCACAGGCTGGTCAGGAGGCCTGAATATAATTACATATCATTTGTGGACTGCAAATTGACTACAACAAGCACAAACAGATAGAATATTTGACTAAAACATAATCATTTCAAACCTTGCTTACATTTGTATACAATCACATATCTCTCTATTTATGCCTGGGAATACTTTTGGAATACCGACATTTAAAATCATTTGGAGATGAACGCCGGTGTTTCTACAAGCTGTTATGTTTCAAAATAAAAGCCCTCTGGTCCCTGGTCACTATAGGGAATAGGCTGCCGTTTGGGACGCGATGAGGTGAGGGTTTTTATCACAGAGCCTTCATCTCCTCAACACGTGGACATCATGATGACATCATAAAGACATCATGATGACATCATAAAGACATCATGATGACATCATAAAGACATCATGATGACATCATAAAGACATCATGATGACATCATAAAGACATCATGATGACATCATAAAGACATCATGATGACATCATGAAGAACCTTCACGCCCCATCCTCTGATGTCACCTAGCGATGTCAAAGCATTCTGTTCAAACGAACATGGTTGTATAAAACTGGTTTACTGCAGCTGTATATTTTTGATACAACGCTACGCCTACGGACATAAAAAGGAAAAGTCGTCTTTTTACCTGTAGACATTTAGTATTTTTTCTGGGTGGGTAATGTACAGGTACTAGTAGGTTTTAACATGTGTACAGGCTGGAGTACAGTCCCCAATGGCACTCTATTCCCTTTCTAGTGCACTACTTTTAACCAGAACCCTATGGCCAATGGCACCCTATTCCCTTTCTAGTGCACTACTTTTAACCAGAGCCCTATGGCCAATGGCACCCTATTCCCCAGCTAGTGCACTATGAGGGGGGTGTTAGGGTGTGGGACTCCTTGTGTTTTACTATGTAAAGGTATATATTGTAAAGCCAGATGGCTCCTGTAAGGGCTGACATTTTGTTTTCAGGCCTTCTTCTCCAGGAGACGCTTCATGTCTATTATCCTGTTCAACTGCCTCTGGCTGTTTGTCCCAAAGGGCACCGTATTCCCTATATAGTGTGATACGTTTTACCAGGGTTCATGGAGCTCTGGTCAGAAGTAGTGTACTATATAGGGTATAGTGTGCACTTCGGGACATAGGCTTTTACTTATGTGCAACCCTAACCCCTTACACCCTAGGTTGAAACCCTAATCCCTACACCCTAGGTTGAACCCTAACCCCTACACCCTAGGTTGAACCCCTAACCCCTACACCCTAGGTTGAACCCCTAACCCCAGGTTGAACCCTAATCCCTGCAGCCTAGGTTGAACCCTAATCCCTACACCCTAGGTTGAACTCTAAACTCTAGGTTGAACCATAACCCTACATTCTAGGTTGAACCCTAACCCCCTACACTCTAGGTTGAACCCTAACCCCCTACACCCTAGGTTGAACCCTAAACCCCTACACCCTAGGTTGAACCCTAACCCCCTACACCCTAGGTTGAACCCTAACCCCTTACACCCTAGGTTGAACCCTAACCCCTACACCCTGGGTTGAACCCCTAACCCCAGGTTGAACCCTAACCCCCTACACCCTAGATTGAACCCTAACCCCTACACCCTAGGTTGAACCCTAACCCCCTACACCCTAGGTTGAACCCCTAACCCCAGGTTGAACCCTAATCCCTGCAGCCTAGGTTGAAACCCTAACCCCTACACCCGAGGTTGAACCCTAATCCCTACACCCTAGGTTGAACCCTAAACCCTACATTCTAGGTTGAACCCTAAACCCTACACTCTAGGTTGACACCCCCCTACACTCTAGGTTGAACCCTAACCCCCTACACCCTAGGTTGAACCCTAACCCCTACACCCTAGGTTGAACCCCTAACCCCAGGTTGAACCCTAACCCCCTACACCCTAGATTGAACCCTAACCCCCTACACCCTAGGTTGAACCCTAACCCCCTACACCCTAGGTTGAACCCTAACCCCCTACACCCTAGGTTGAACCCTAACCCCTACACCCTAGGTTGAACCCCTAACCCCAGGTTGAACCCTAATCCCTGCAGCCTAGGTTGGAACCCTAACCCCTACACCCTAGGTTGAACCCTAATCCCTACACCCTAGGTTGAACCCTAATCCCTACACCCTAGGTTGAACCCTAAACCCTACATTCTAGGTTGAACCCTAAACCCTACACTCTAGGTTGACACCCCCCTACACTCTAGGTTGAACCCTAACCCCCTACACTCTAGGTTGAACCCTAACCCCCTACACTCTAGGTTGAACCCTAACCCCCTACACTCTAGGTTGAACCCTAACCCCCTACACCCTAGGTTGAACCCTAACCCCCTACACCCTAGGTTGAACCCTAACCCCCTACACCCTAGGTTGAACCCTAACCCCTAGGTTGAACCCTAACCCCTAGGTTGAACCCCTACACCCTAGGTTGAACCCCTACACCCTAGTTTGAACCCCCACACCCTAGGTTGAACCCCTAACCACTACACCCTAGGTTGAACCCCCCTACACCCTAGGTTGAACCCTAACCCCCTACACCCTAGGTTGAACCCTAACCCCTAGGTTGAACCCCTAACCCCTACACCCTAGGTTGAACCCCTACACCCTAGGTTGAACCCCTACACCCTAGGTTGAACCCCCCTACATCCTAGGTTGAACCCCCCTACATCCTAGGTTGAACCCCCCCTACACCCTAGGTTGAACCCCCCTACACCTTAGGTTGAACCCTAACACCCTACACCCTAGGTTTGGAGTGGGGGCTAGGGATCGGTTTGGAATTTGAAAACTGTCTGTCGATCATTACTGTACTGCAACTCTCCCCAACTTCTCCCCTCAGACACCCAGGGCCTGTATCTGTTTCAGATCAAAGCTGCCCCATAGCAGAGCACAGATCTGGGATCAGTTTACCCCTAACTTCTCCTCTCTGTCCCAGGGCCTGTATCTGTTTCAGATCAAAGCTGCCCCATAGCAGAGCACAGATCTGGGATCAGTTTACCCCTAACTTCTCCTCTCTGTCCCAGGGCCTGTATCTGTTTCAGATCAAAGCTGCCCCATAGCAGAGCACAGATCTGGGATCAGTTTACCCCTAACTTCTCCTCTCTGTCCCAGGGCCTGTATCTGTTTCAGATCAAAGCTGCCCCATAGCAGAGCACAGATCTGGGATCAGTTTACCCCTAACCCCGTGTTGTGTCTCAAGTGACACCCTGTTCCCTATATAGTGCACTACTTTTCACCAGGTTTCATAGGGCTGTGGTCAGAAGTAGTGCGCTATTTAGGGAATAAGGCGTCACTCTCTGGAGAGGAAACTCTCTTAGGATCTGTTTTTTACTCCAAGGTTCCTGGACTGTGTGTGTTCTATGTACTACGTTGTATTTCTACAATGAACCGATCTACGGTGTGTGGATCTATGTAAACAGCCAAAGAAAATCCATAACCTGTCTATGTTGTGATGTCTGTACATCTCTCAAAATGCGTCTGTCTGTGTCTCTGTCCGTACAGTTAGTCCCGTCGTGAAATATCTTGTTTTATTGTGTATCTGTCTGTATGGCAGAAATTAACTTGGTTATCCCAATTTCCCCCAATAGTCCAGTCTATAATGTGGAGTTAAATGTATTGTGGTTTAAATCAACTTCCGGAGAAACGGTGCCTGAAGGTGACTTGTACTCAGATCTGGTCCAAGAGGGTAAATACACAATAGGACTATTTCATCCCAAAGAATCCAAGATGGTGACCCACTATAAATCCAAGATGGTGACCCACTATCTCGTCCTCTGAATTATAACGTTTTAGATGAGAGAATGTTGTTTCATGCGACAATATCTGTCCAAATAATTGGCAAGCATGTTATCATTTTATATAAAATGTATTTTACGATTATACATTGGATTATACCCGATTTTTAGTTTTATTTGTAGTTGTAAACTACATTGCCGCTTTTGAATGGTATTTAATGCTGTGTTATTGGAAGTATTGGGGGGGGGTGTCCTGGATGGCACCCTATTCTCTATTTGTACACTACTGGCCTTAAGTAGTGCACTACATAGAGAATAGGGTGCCATTGGCCATAGGGACCTGGTAAGAAGTAGTGCACTATATAGGGAATAGAGTGCCATTTGAGACGTCACCCTGGAATTCTCATAAATTAATGGGAAAAGCTGTAAGGGTCCTTTTTTTTATAATGGTAATTATTATAATGAAGGTAATTTCCATTTAACTAAGATGTTACAGGGTCACTACAGAGTATGTGGGACTGATCTACGATCAGTTTTTGGAAATGAATAACATGACATTTATGTCGTTTAGCAGATGTTCTTATCCAGAGCCACTTACAGTAGTGAGTGGAATACATGTATTGATACTGGTCCCCCCCCCCCTCCCAGTGTTGCAAGTGCCAACTGAGCCACACGGGACATTACATGGACGGGGGGACGGGGGGGAC
The DNA here is from genome assembly GCF_029448725.1 of Salvelinus fontinalis. Lineage (NCBI taxonomy): Eukaryota > Metazoa > Chordata > Actinopteri > Salmoniformes > Salmonidae > Salvelinus > Salvelinus fontinalis. The sequence continues at coordinate 46,960 of NW_026600684.1, read as the reverse complement.
GGGGGCAGCCTACGGGACATTACATGGACGGGGGGGCAGCCTGATCCTAGATCCAGCCAACCTAGTCTGAGAAGATTTCTGAATACAGGCCCAGATGTCAGTGGTTGTGGGGTGAAAACTGTGCCTTTTTAATCCCATCCTAAAACGGCAATCACTGATTGTCATAAAAACCTGTCATTACATGCATTCGCCTGTAGGTGGTGTTGTTTTTTTAATCACTGTCATTTTGTTTATTATTTTCAACCAACATTACGCTGTGTCGGTCTTGACAAGCTCTTCACTATGTAAATATGTACATTGCCATATTTCCTATGTCTTCTGTCCTCAACCCGCTGACAGACAGTCTCTGAGGTTTATAAACTACACAGAGATTGCAGAGCGCTGGATTCACTTGTACATTTCTTTTTAAAAAGGTACTTCGTTAATAAATACATTGAATAAAATACGACCCCTGTCCTTGTTGATGGAGTAGTAGAGCATCATTCTGTTGTCGTCGAGGGCCACCGCTATGCCGTCGAGGGCCGCCGCGATGTCCGCCGCTATGCCGCCGAGGGCCGCCGCTATGCCGTCGAGGGCCGCCGCTATGCCGTCGAGGGCCGCCGCTATGCCGTCGAGGGCCGCCGCTATGTCGTCGAGGGCCGCCAGGATTTATGTGAAAAGGATCTATTGACGCTCTAGAAAACCTTAACATTGATGAGTCTGGGGAGTCATTTCTACCAATCTATACACGGAGCCTGCTAAAGGTACCAATCTATACATGGAGTCTGCTAAAGGTACCAATCTATACACGGAGCCTGCTAAAGGTACCAATCTATACACGGAGCCTGCTAAAGGTACCAATCTATACATGGAGCCTGCTAAAGGTACCAATCTATACATGGAGCCTGCTAAAGGTACCAATCTATACACGGAGCCTGCTAAAGGTACCAATCTATACATGGAGTCTGCTAAAGGTACCAATCTATACACGGAGCCTGCTAAAGGTACCAATCTATACATGGAGTCTGCTAAAGGTACCAATCTATACACGGAGCCTGCTAAAGGTACCAATCTATACACGGAGCCTGCTAAAGGTACCAATCTATACATGGAGCCTGCTAAAGGTACCAATCTATACATGGAGCCTGCTAAAGGTACCAATCTATACACGGAGCCTGCTAAAGGTACCAATCTATACATGGAGCCTGCTAAAGGTACCAATCTATACATGGAGCCTGCTAAAGGTACCAATCTATACATGGAGCCTGCTAAAGGTACCAATCTATACACGGAGCCTGCTAAAGGTACCAATCTATACATGGAGCCTGCTAAAGGCACCAATTAGGGAAGCACGATATATCGGTAAGCATATCGGAATCGGCCGGTATTGGCTAAAAATGGCAACATAGGCATCGGCCCGATGTCTAATTTAACGCCTATGTGCAAAACCGATGTCAAAGCTGACGTTCATACTTATGTAACGTAGGTAGATGATGTAATGACGCCACAAATTGTAGCGCTACACTTACAACACAGCATTCCTAACCTCACCCACAATGTCTGCTGTGTATCGAGCATTCATTTGAAAGAGTAAGAACATTTCAGCGAGATAACTCAAAGGCGAAATCCATTAACGCCAAGATAATAGAATTCATTGCCCTTGACAATCAACTGTTCTCTGTCGTGGATGACGTTGGCTTTCGCCAACTGGTCGAGCACCTCGAGCTCCAGTACACAGTACTAGGTAGCCACTATTTTTTCAGATGTTGCCCTACCGGAGTTACACAGTATTGTTGAAACGCACATCCATGAGCTACTTACTACGTGCTTCACTGCTATTAGCTTTATGACTGACATTTGGACCTGCGATGTCAGCCCCATGGGCATGCGGAGTCTGACAGCACAGTGGGTCGATGAGGATTTCCTACTGAGGAAAGCCGTATTGCTGAAGAATGTGCAGGTTCTCATACCACTGCTGCCATTTCAATGGCATTTGAGAACATGTTTGGAACATGAACACACTCCTAGCGCCATTCAAACAACTGACTGGAGAAACAAGCTCATCAACTGCGTCTGCAGCAGACGTGATGCCCCTCTGTCATGGCATTGAAACGCCTGCTCAACAAAAATGCCGACACAGACCGTGGGGTTAACTTGGAAAAGTACTCGAAGCTGTGAACAAGCGATTCGATGGCATTCTCTCTGAGCCTCTTTACGGTGTCGCCACCATGCTCAATGCTAGGTACAAGGACCGCTACTTCGATGCAGACAAGAAACAGGGTTTACGTGAAATGTTACAGACACAGCTGGACAACATGGAAACAGACACAGTGACATGATGAAATCCTGGTTGAGAATGAAATGACTTAACAAAACAGCAAGTAAGTGAAAGAAATAGGTTTTGATAATGTTTTACTGGTAATGGGATCATGCTTAAATGCCCCAAAAAATAACTTTTTGCTGTGTGTAAACTATTTAACTACTAGAATGCTGAAAAGGCCGCCAACATTTTTTATATCGGTACCGGGTTTTTGGCAAGGAAAATATTGGATATCAGTATTGGCCAAAAATGTAATATCGGTGCATCCCTACTACCAATCTATACATTGTCTGCAAAAGGTACCAATCTAGGGCCCTATTCCTTGGGACAGTTTCACTTGAACATGCTTTTATGTCCAGGACTATACTTAAAATCCCACAATGTATGCAGGCAATCCTCCTATTTGTTCCCTTCAGTTTAGTGCACACTTTAAGGACAGTCCCGAGCTATTCCGCAACATATTTTAGCTCACCCCTTTAATATCAGGAGTTGGATGCAATAACGTTTGTTGATTTCAGTTTATTGCCCTCAATGAATTGTTGTGACGATGACTATACAGTTTCCGTTTGATGTCTAAAAAAAGTATGAATGTATGTACTTGTAAGTCGCTCTGGATAAGAGCGTCTGCTAAATGACAAATGTAAATGTCTACAGGTAAATGTGAGTAGTACGCCATCTTGTGGAACATTGGGAAATGTCCTTCAGGAAACTTGACGGTTCCAGTGACGCGAATGACGTACAACACAAGGTCAAAGTTTACATGTGCAACGTCACGATAGGAACACAGTTGAAACGTAAACTCCCAAAGAAAACATACATTTCTGCGTGACATGTGCATGATTTAACGTTTCATTTAGCGGTTTTAATTAAACAGGATACAATGCAGATGCTTTGAATGCATATCGAGCCGTACAGTAGTAGGTGGTCATTTTTTAAACTTTGAGTTACGAATTCGCAGCGGAGCTAGCGAGCTAACGTTAGTTTGCTAGCCATGGATCCGCTAGACATAGTAATGGACGAAGTGGCGTTGGAGGGACTGGACGGGGTTACTATCCTCTCTCTGTGGATTCGGTTGGAAAAGAGGAACCCTGCTTTCCCACGGAATCTAGACTCGTACACTAAAGAGTTCATTTGGAAATCCTTGGTATCGAACCACGAAGTCAACTTCTACGAGCTGCCGCAAGAGAGAGCGGATGTCTTGCTCGTCGACAGGTAGGTTGGAGTTGTCTTAAGCGTCGATCACACGTACAGTGTCATTACGAAAAATGGGACGGAGCGTCATCTGGATATGTGTGCAACAAAAGTTCAACATTCACCTTCTGCCACCATTTCTGTCAAGCCGTCGACGCATACTTTAGATAAATCCAACGAATGCACTGCAGCGCAGCGTTCCATTGGAATTAATGTACTTCTGGTGTACCAAAATGCATTGACACTGTCGGCGTGATCCAGCCGTTGCTTGTCTAGCTACTTCAGTACGTTCAAAACAAATGAGAAATTGGAGAGAAAAAACTAGCTCCAACTGCGAAAATTTGTTTTGAACTTGGATTTGCCAGTTCCCAACATCAGTCCTGCTATACATTTTCCCTATGTCGTACATTTATAGCGTTATGGCATTGTTTGATAGATAGCCTATGAATTTGAAACAAACTAACTAGCTAGTAAAATCATTCAGAAGCCCTGACACCAAAGCTGACACTACTAACTAGTTAACTAACCTTGATGGCTAAATATCTAGCCATGCTCGGTGCCAAATGTTCAGTTAGCTGCATGCAAGTTGCCAATGCCACTATTCCCTCTCCATGCCGTACGTCTGTCCTTCAGGTTTGCAGACATAGATCCTGACACAGGGATTCAGGAAGCATCCTGTTGGGACAGAGTGGACTCCTACCCTGTCCAGGTCTTATTGGATGATAAGAGTGGAATCCAGGGCTCGTGTGTCTTCTTCAAGGAGAGGAGAAACGTCACCCCACTCATCCGCACCACCAACCTGACGCCATGTGTAACGTTAGAGGACGCCTTTAAAAGGTGGGAGAAATTGGCTGAAGAGGAATCCGTGTGTGTGTGTGTGTGTGTGTGTGTGGGTGTGTGGGTGGGTGGGTGGGTGGGTGGGTGGGTGGGTGGGGGGGGATTCAAGATATCTCTAAGACATTCATACCCAGCTGGTCCCAATTCCTCCACCTCTCCTTGGCCGCAACCCTTCAGTGTAGGTTTGGGGCGGTATCCAGATCTTCATTCCGTGTCTGTACCATACAGTATACGGTGTTATCGGAAGTGCACACAAAGGGTGCTATTTGACACACAAACTATTTAGGTGTAATGGATGTGAAATGGCTAGCTAGTTAGCGGTGATGCGCGCTAGCAGCCTTTGTCGGTTACGTCACTTGCTCTGAAACCTTGCTCTGCAAGGGCCGCGGCTTTTGTGGAGCGATGGGTAACGATGCTTCGTGGGTGACTGTTGTTGATGTGTGCAGAGGGTCCCTGGTTCGCGCCCGAGGTCGGGGCGAGGGGACGTACTAAAGTTATACTGTTACATAGGCAACAGGGATCTTGATCCAGGAGGGGATTAAATGTCTCTAGTCTGAGTACCAGTCTTTTTTTTAGCTAACATTCCACTCCTTGTCATTGCCGAGGAGACTCGCCTTTCGGCAATCTCAATGTTCAATATGCAGCTAGATTTACGCCGGAGTTGCTCATTGGTTGTTAAATGACATTGATATTTTCCAGGACAACATGTAGAGCCTAAAGAATATAATTAGAATTATAACAGTGAAAAACAAACACTTAGCTGTTAGCTAGGCAAGCTGTTGTATTTTAATAGCTGCTAGCTAGGCAAGCTGTTGTATTTTAATAGCTGTTAGCTAGGCAAGCTGTTGTATTTTGATAGCTGTTAGCTAGGCAAGCTGTTGTATTTTGATAGCTGTTAGCTTGGCAAGCTGTTGTATTTTGATAGCTGTTAGCTAGGCAAGCTGTTGTATTTTGATAGCTGTTAGCTAGGCAAGCTATTGTATTTTGATAGCTGTTAGCTAGGCAAGCTGTTGTATTTTGATAGCTGCTAGCTAGGCACGCTGTTGTATTTTGATAGCTGCTAGCTAGGCACGCTGTTGTATTTTGATAGCTGCTAGCTAGGCACGCTGTTGTATTTTGATAGCTGCTAGCTAGGCACGCTGTTGTATTTTGATAGCTGCTAGCTAGGCACGCTGTTGTATTTTGATAGCTGCTAGCTAGGCACGCTGTTGTATTTTGATAGCTGCTAGCTAGGCACGCTGTTGTATTTTGATAGCTGCTAGCTAGGCACGCTGTTGTATTTTGATAGCTGTTAGCTAGGCACGCTGTTGTATTTTGATAGCTGCTAGCTAGGCACGCTGTTGTATTTTGATAGCTGCTAGCTAGGCACGCTGTTGTATTTTGATAGCTGCTAGCTTGGCACGCTGTTGTATTTTGATAGCTGCTAGCTAGGCACGCTGTTGTATTTTGATAGCTGCTAGCTAGGCAAGCTGTTGTATTTTGATAGCTGTTAGCTTGGCACGCTGTTGTATTTTGATAGCTGCTAGCTAGGCACGCTGTTGTATTTTGATAGCTGCTAGCTAGGCACGCTGTTGTATTTTGATAGCTGCTAGCTAGGCACGCTGTTGTATTTTGATAGCTGCTAGCTAGGCACGCTGTTGTATTTTGATAGCTGTTAGCTAGGCACGCTGTTGTATTTTTATAGCTGCTAGCTAGGCACGCTGTTGTATTTTGATAGCTTTTAGCTTGGCACGCTGTTGTATTTTGATAGCTGCTAGCTAGGCACGCTGTTGTATTTTGATAGCTGTTAGCTTGGCACGCTGTTGTATTTTGATAGCTGTTAGCTAGGCACGCTGTTGTATTTTGATAGCTGCTAGCTAGGCACGCTGTTGTATTTTGATAGCTGTTAGCTTGGCACGCTGTTGTATTTTGATAGCTGTTAGCTAGGCACGCTGTTGTATTTTGATAGCTGCTAGCTAGGCACGCTGTTGTATTTTGATAGCTGCTAGCTAGGCACGCTGTTGTATTTTGATAGCTGTTAGCTAGGCACGCTGTTGTATTTTGATAGCTGTTAGCTAGGCACGCTGTTGTATTTTGATAGCTGTTAGCTAGGCACGCTGTTGTATTTTAATAGCTGCTAGCTAGGCACGCTGTTGTATTTTGAGGCTTAAAATCAAAGGAAAGACATTTTGTGGTTGGAATTGCAGCATGTATTTAGTTTGAGAATTTTGACATGAGTTTGATTTTTGTAACACATTTGAATTTGTATTCTTATAAATGTATGAAATTTAAATAAAATAAAAGCCAATATTTTGATAATTATTGTGATTGGAGGATAGCTGTGAGGGGTTATCGAATCACGATCAACTCGTCTTTTCTCCTCGTGCCCATTAATGACAGAATGTTTATATTTGAAGATGGCAGAAAGGCCAGTCTGTTTGGCAATGACAAAGAGAGGCAAGGAGTGGCTTGTTAGCTAAAGAAGCTGTTACTCAGACTGTTATGTCTCTGCTGTAATCAAGAAGTTTGGTCTTAACAAGTTAGCAAACCAAATGCATAGCTGGATCCCTGAGCTGGATCTCATTTGACACTTATAGTTATACTTCGTTATCGTTATAAGCAGTGGCGGAGCATGCACGCGAGGCAGTATTGAAAATCATACCATGGGTGTTTCGAAATGACCCCCGTATGCTATATAAACGGTATATCGCCCAAGCCCACTTCAATGTTTGTACATATGTAAGGTGGAAGCAATAAACTGGTGCACATTGGTGATATAAACGATAAACAGATACTAAACATCTTCTACTCCACTGTTGACCTGTCCAGACCCTTCAGTCCTCTACTCCACTGTTGACCTATCCAGACCCTAAACATCCTCTACTCCACTGTTGACCTATCCAGACCCTTCAGTCCTCTACTCCACTGTTGACCTATCCAGACCCTAAACATCCTCTACTCCACTGTTGACCTATCCAGACCCTAAACATCCTCTACTCCACTGTTGATCTATCCAGACCCTAAACATCCTCTACTCCACTGTTGACCTATCCAGACCCTAAACATCCTCTACTCCACTGTTGATCTATCCAGACCCTTCAGTCCTCTACTCCACTGTTGACCTATCCAGACCCTAAACATCCTCTACTCCACTGTTGATCTATCCAGACCCTAAACATCCTCTACTCCACTGTTGACCTATCCAGACCCTTCAGTCCTCTACTCCACTGTTGACCTATCCAGACCCTAAACATCCTCTACTCCACTGTTGACCTATCCAGACCCTTCAGTCCTCTACTCCACTGTTGACCTATCCAGACCCTAAACATCCTCTACTCCACTGTTGACCTATCCAGACCCTAAACATCCTCTACTCCACTGTTGACCTATCCAGACCCTAAACATCCTCTACTCCACTGTTGATCTATCCAGACCCTTCAGTCCTCTACTCCACTGTTGACCTATCCAGACCCTAAACATCCTCTACTCCACTGTTGACCTATCCAGACCCTAAACATCCTCTACTCCACTGTTGACCTATCCAGACCCTAAACATCCTCTACTCCACTGTTGACCTGTCCAGACCCTAAACATCCTCTACTCTACTGTTGACCTATCCAGACCCTAAACATCCTCTACTCCACTGTTGATCTATCCAGACCCTTCAGTCCTCTACTCCACTGTTGACCTGTCCAGACCCTAAACATCCTCTACTCCACTGTTGACCTATCCAGACCCTAAACATCCTCTACTCCACTGTTGACCTATCCAGACCCTAAACATCCTCTACTCCACTGTTGACCTATCCAGACCCTAAACATCCTCTACTCCACTGTTGACCTATCCAGACCCTAAACATCCTCTACTCCACTGTTGACCTATCCAGACCCTAAACATCCTCTACTCCACTGTTGACCTATCCAGACCCTAAACATCCTCTACTCCACTGTTGACCTATCCAGACCCTAAACATCCTCTACTCCACTGTTGATCTATCCAGACCCTTCAGTCCTCTACTCCACTGTTGACCTATCCAGACCCTAAACATCCTCTACTCCACTGTTGACCTATCCAGACCCTAAACATCCTCTACTACACTGTTGACCTATCCAGACCCTAAACATCCTTTACTCTACTGTTGACCGATCCAGACCCTAAACATCCGCTACTCCACTGTTGACCTGTCCAGACCCTTCAGTCCTCTACTCCACTGTTGACCTATCCAGACCCTAAACATCCTCTACTCCACTGTTGACCTATCCAGACCCTAAACATCCTCTACTCCACTGTTGACCTATCCAGACCCTAAACATCCTCTACTCCACTGTTGACCTATCCAGACCCTTCAGTCCTCTACTCCACTGTTGACCTATCCAGACCCTAAACATCCTCTACTCCACTGTTGACCTATCCAGACCCTAAACATCCGCTACTCCACTGTTGATCTATCCAGACCCTTCAGTCCTCTACTCCACTGTTGACCTATCCAGACCCTAAACATCCTCTACTCCACTGTTGACCTATCCAGACCCTAAACATCCTCTACTCCACTGTTGATCTATCCAGACCCTAAACATCCTCTACTCCACTGTTGACCTATCCAGACCCTAAACATCCTCTACTCCACTGTTGACCTATCCAGACCCTAAACATCCTCTACTCCACTGTTGATCTATCCAGACCCTAAACATCCTCTACTCCACTGTTGACCTATCCAGACCCTAAACATCCTCTACTCCACTGTTGACCTATCCAGACCCTAAACATCCTCTACTCCACTGTTGATCTATCCAGACCCTAAACATCCTCTACTCCACTGTTGATCTATCCAGACCCTTCAGTCCTCTACTCCACTGTTGACCTATCCAGACCCTAAACATCCTCTACTCCACTGTTGACCTATCCAGACCCTAAACATCCTCCACTCCACTGTTGACCTATCCAGACCCTAAACATCCTCTACTCCACTGTTGACCTTATCCAGACCCTAAACATCCTCTACTCCACTGTTGACCTATCCAGACCCTTCAGTCCTCCACTCCACTGTTGACCTATCCAGACCCTAAACATCCTCTACTCCACTGTTGACCTATCCAGACCCTAAACATCCTCTACTCCACTGTTGACCTATCCAGACCCTTCAGTCCTCTACTCCACTGTTGACCTATCCAGACCCTAAACATCCTCTACTCCACTGTTGACCTATCCAGACCCTTCAGTCCTCTACTCCACTGTTGACCTATCCAGACCCTTCAGTCCTCTACTCCACTGTTGACCTATCCAGACCCTTAACATCCTCTACTCCACTGTTGATCTATCCAGACCCTAAACATCCTCTACTCCCCTGTTGACCTATCCAGACCCTTCAGTCCTCTACTCCACTGTTGATCTATCCAGACCCTAAACATCCTCTACTCCACTGTTGACCTATCCAGACCCTAAACATCCTCTACTCCACTGTTGATCTATCCAGACCCTAAACATCCTCTACTCCACTGTTGATCTATCCAGACCCTTCAGTCCTCTACTCCACTGTTGATCTATCCAGACCCTTCAGTCCTCTACTCCACTGTTGACCTATCCAGACCCTAAACATCCTCTACTCCACTGTTGATCTACCCAGACCCTTCAGTCCTCTACTCCACTGTTGACCTATCCAGACCCTAAACATCCTCTACTCCACTGTTGACCTATCCAGACCCTTCAGTCCTCTACTCCACTGTTGACCTATCCAGACCCTAAACATCCTCTACTCCACTGTTGATCTATCCAGACCCTAAACATCCTCTACTCCACTGTTGATCTATCCAGACCCTAAACATCCTCTACTCCACTGTTGATCTATCCAGACCCTAAACATCCTCTACTCCACTGTTGATCTATCCAGACCCTTCAGTCCTCTATTCCACTGTTGATCTATCTAGACCCTAAACATCCTCTACTCCACTGTTGACCTATCCAGACCCTAAACATCCTCTATTCCACTGTTGATCTATCCAGACCCTTCAGTCCTCTACTCCACTGTTGACCTATCCAGACCCTAAACATCCTTTACTCCACTGTTGACCTATCCAGACCCTTCAGTCCTCTACTCCACTGTTGATCTATCCAGACCCTTCAGTCCTCTACTCCACTGTTGACCTATCCAGACCCTAAACATCCTCTACTCCCCTGTTGACCTATCCAGACCCTAAACATCCTCTACTCCACTGTTGACCTATCCAGACCCTGCAGAGACGCTAACATTGTACCCAAACCGGCCGCGCGCAAAATGATTTTGTCCCCCCCCCCACAACAGACGCGATCACAACACGCAGGTTGAAATATCAAAACAAACTCTGAACCAACTATATTAATTTAAGGACAGGTCGAAAAGCATTAAACATTTATGGCAATTCAGCTGGCTAACTTGCAGTTGCTAGTTAATTTGTCCTGGGATATAAACATTGAGTTGTTTTACCTGAAATGCACAAGGTCCTCAACTCCAACAATTAATCCACAGATAAAACGGTCAACTGAATCGTTTCTAGTCATCTCTCCTCCTTCCAGGCTTTTTCTTATTTGGCCTTTATATAGTGATTGGCATCTAACTTTCATGGTTACCATGACGACCGACTGAACTTAGTTCATCTTTCAATCACCCACGTGAGTATAAACCAATGAGGAGATGGCACGTGGGTTTCTGCTTCTATAAACCAATGAGGAGATGGGAGAGGCAGGACTTGCACCGCGTTCAGCGTCACAAATAGAACTGACTTCTATTTTAGCGCTTGGCAACGCAGACGCTCGTTGGTGCGCGAGCAGCGTGGGTGCAATAATTGAATAACATGTGTTTTAAATGTATTTTTTTGACGCGAGCGGTGTGGTCAGCATGTTACATCAAGGGTTTAGGGCCAAGGGGGAGGGATAGGGTGTGATATGGGACCGGCTGTTAACATTACATTAGCATGTTACATCAAGGGTTTAGGGCCAAGGGGGAGGGATAGGGTGTGATATGGGACCGGCTGTTAACATTACATTAGCATGTTACATCAAGGGTTTAGGGCCAAGGGGGAGGGATAGGGTGTGATATGGGACCGGCTGTTAACATTACATTAGCTGGCCGACTACAGAAAGTCATAGACCCAACTGATAACCTCTCCTCCAGGTAGAATCAATCCACAACTTGTCATCAACTAGTCAGGTAGATAGTAAGAATGGTCCTAAAACACAAGCCTTAACCCATGATGACCTCTCCTCCTCCAGGTGGGGGAGGAAGCTGGTAATGGTGGCCTCCCAGAGGTTGAGGTTCAGGGTGTTAATAGGTGACGGAGGAGACCCGGACTTGAAGCTGACTGACCGCTCATACTGTATCCTGGAGAGGCTGGGGAGGGCCCGCTGGCAGGGAGAGCTACAGAGAGACCTGCAGTCCTGCTCATTCAAGTAGGAAAACACATATCTACCTCTTTAGCTACTGAGAGACCTGCAGTCCTGCTCATTCAAGTAGGAAAACACATATCTACCTCTTTAGCTACTGAGACACCTGCAGTCCTGCTCATTCAAGTAGGAAAACACATCTCTACCTCTTTAGCTACTGAGCGGCCTGCACTCCTGCTCATTCAAGTAGGAAAACACATCTCTACCTCTTTAGCTACAGAGACCTGCAGTCCTGCTCATTCAAGTAGGAAAACACATATCTACCTCTTTAGCTACAGAGACCTGCAGTCCTGCTCATTCAATTAGGAAAACACATATCTACCTCTTACTACTGAGACCTGCAGTCCTGCTCATTCAAGTAGGAAAACACATCTCTACCTCTTACTACTGAGACCTGCAGTCCTGCTCATTCAAGTAGGAAAACACATATCTACCTCTTTAGCTACTGAGAGACCTGCAGTCCTGCTCATTCAAGTAGCTGGCTTGACAGGAAAACCACAGTGGTCGCCTCTACCTCTTTAGTGTTTATGTACCACCTCTGTCACTTTCTCATCTCTGCAAAGTTGCTGAAATACCACTATAGTCTGCTCTGATTGGTCACCCTATGTAATAAGCTGTGTTGTGATTGGTGCAGGACGGACCCGAGGAAGTTGCACTACTTGAGGAAGTCTCTGACGCAGAATGATCTGATCACCATGCAGTCTCATGTCCTCAGACTGGCCAGCGGAGGACAGCAACACTCCATACTGCTGCTGCTCAAACGCTTCCACGTAGACCGGTCAGTACACACTCTCTGTCGGATTCAAGGGGCTTTATTGCCATGGAAACACATGTTTACATTTCCACAGCAAGTGAACTAGATCATTTTTATTGTTTAATTCCCTTTTGTTTATGAACAGTAAACATTACACTCACAGAAGTTCCAAAATAATACAGACATTTCAAATGGCATACTACCTCTTTAGCTAGAATATATATATATATATATATATATATATATATATATATATATATATATATATATATATATATATATATATATATATATATATATATATACATACATACATACATACATACATACACAGTGGGGAGAACAAGTATTTGATACACTGCCGATTTTGCAGGTTTTCCTACTTACAAAGCATGTAGAGGTCTGTAATTTTTATCATAGGTACACTTCAACTGTGAGAGACGGAATCTGAAACAAAAATCCCGAAAATTACATTGTATGATTTTTAAGTAATTAATTTGCATTTTATTGCATGACATAAGTATTTGATCACCTACCAACCAGTAAGAATTCCGGCTCTCACAGACCTGTTAGTTTTTCTTTAAGAAGCCCTCCTGTTCTCCACTCATTACCTGTATTAACTGCACCTGTTTGAACTCGTTACCTGTATAAAATACACCTGTCCACACACTCAATCAAACAGACTCCAACCTCTCCACAATGGCCAAGACCAGAGAGCTGTGTAAGGACATCAGGGATAAAATTGTAGACCTGCACAAGGCTGGGATGGGCTACAGGACAATAGGCAAGCAGCTTGGTGAGAAGGCAACAACTGTTGGCGCAATTATTAGAAAATGGAAGAAGTTCAAGGTGACGGTCAATCACCCTCGGTCTGGGGATCCATGCAAGATCTCACCTCGTGGGGCATCAATGATCATGAGGAAGGTGAGGGATCAGCCCAGAACTACACGGCAGGACCTGGTCAATGACCTGAAGAGAGCTGGGACCACAGTCTCAAAGAAAACCATTAGTAACACACTACGCCGTCATGGATTAAAATCCTGCAGCGCAGGCAAGGTCCCCCTGCTCAAGCCAGCGCATGTCCAGGCCCGTCTGAAGTTTGCCAATGACCATCTGAATGATCCAGAGGAGGAATGGGAGAAGGTCATGTGGTCTGATGAGACAAATATAGAGCTTTTTGGCCTAAACTCCACTCGCCGTGTTTGGAGGAAGAAGAAGGATGAGTACAACCCCAAGAACACCATCCCAACCGTGAAGCATGGAGGTGGAAACATCATTCTTTGGGGATGCTTTTCTGCAAAGGGGACAGGACGACTGCACCGTATTGAGGGGAGGATGGATGGGGCCATGTATCGCGAGATCTTGGCCAACAACCTCCTTCCCTCAGTAAGAGCATTGAAGATGGGTCGTGGCTGGGTCTTCCAGCATGACAACGACCTGAAACACACAGCCAGGGCAACTAAGGAGTGGCTCCGTGAGAAGCATCTCAAGGTCCTGGAGTGGCCTAGCCAGTCTCCAGACCTGAACCCAATAGAAAGTCTTTGGAGGGAGCTGAAAGTCCGTATTGCCCAGCGACAGCCCCGAAACCTGAAGGATCTGGAGAAGGTCTGTATGGAGGAGTGGGCCAAAATCCCTGCTGCAGTGTGTGCAAACCTGGTCAAGAACTACAGGAAACATATGATCTCTGTAATTGCAAACAAAGGTTTCTGTACCAAATATTAAGTTCTGCTTTTCTGATGTATCAAATACTTATGTCATGCAATAAAATGCAAATTAATTACTTAAAAATCATACAATGTGATTTTCGGGATTTTTGTTTTAGATTCCGTCTCTCAAAGTTGAAGTGTACCTATGATAAAAATTACAGACCTCTACATGCTTTGTAAGTAGGAAAACCTGCAAAATCGGCAGTGTATCAAATACTTGTTCTCCCCACTGTGTATATATATATATGAAGCATGGAGGTGTATATATATATATATATATATATATATATATACAGTGTTGTAATGATGTACAAATGCTTTAAGTACGAAAGGGAAAATAAATAAACATAAATATGGGTTGTATTTACTAGAGGTCGACCGATTATGATTTTTCAACACCGATACCGATTATTGGAGGACCAAAAAAGCCGATTTTATATAAGAAAAAAAAGGATTTATTTGTAATAATGACAATTACAACAATACTGAATGAACACTTATTTTAACTTAATATAATACATCAATAAAATCAATTTAGTCTCAAATAAATAATGAAACATGTTCAATTTGGTTTAAATAATGCAAAAAAAGTGTTGGAGAAGAAAGTAAAAGTGCAATATGTGCCATGTAAAAAAGCTAACGTTTAATTCCTTGCTCAGAACATGAGAACATATGAAAGCTGGTGGTTCCTTTTAACATGAGTCGTCAATATTCCCAGGTAAGAAGTTTTAGGTTGTAGTTACTATAGGAATTCTAGGACTTTTTCTCTATACCATTTGTATTTCATATACCTTTGACAATTGGATGTTCTTATAGTATTGCCAGTGTAACAGTATAGCTTCCATCCCTCTCCTCGCCGCTACCTGGGCTCGAACCAGGAACACATCGGCAATAGCCACCCTCGAAGCAGCGTTACCCATGCAGAGCAAGGGGAACAACTACTGCAAAGGCTCCGAGCGAGTGACGTTTGAAACGCTATTAGCGCGCACCCAGCTAACTAGCTAGCCATTTCACATCGGTTACACCAGCCTAACCTCGGGAGTTGATAGGCTTGAAGTCATAAACAGCTCAATGCTTGAAGCACAGCGAAGAGCTGATGGCAAAACGCACGAAAGTGCTGTTTGAATGAATGCTTACGAGCCTGTTGGTGCCTACCATCGCTCAGTCATACTGCTCTATCAAATCATAGACTTAGTTATAACATAATAACACACAGAAATACAAGCCTCGGGTCATTAATATGGTCGAATCCGGAAACTATCATCTCGAAAACAAAACGTTTATTCTTTCAGTGAAATAAGGAACCGTTCCGTATTTTATCTAACGGGTGGCATGCATAAGTCTAAATATTCCTGTTACATTGCACAACCTTCAATGTTATGTCATAACTACGTAAAATTCTGGCAAATTAGTTCGCAACGGGCCGGGTGGCCCAAACTGTTGCATATACCCTGACTTTGCGTGCAATGAACGCAAGAGAAGTGACACAATTTCACCTGGTTAATATTGCCTGCTAACTTGGATTTCATTTAGCTAAATATGCAGGTTTTAAAATATATACTTCTGTGTATTGATTTTAAGAAAGGCATTGATGTTTATGGTTAGGTACACGTTGGATCAACGACAGTCCTTTTTTGCAAATGCGCACTGCATCGATTATAAGCAATGCAGGACACGCTAGATAAACTAGTAATATCATCAACCATGTGTAGTTAACTAGTGATAATGTTAAGAAACTTAGATACTTGTATGCTCAGTCAGATTATACGCAGGACAACCTAGATAATACCTAGTAATATCATCAACCATGTGTAGTTAACTAGTGGTTATGATTGATTGTTTTTTATAAGATAAGTTTAATGCTAGCTAGCAACTTACCTTGGCTTCTTACTGCATTCGCGTAACAGGCAGGCTCCTCGTGGAGTGCAATGTATGGCAGGTGGTTAGAGCGTTGGACTAGTAACCGTAAGGTTGCAAGATTGAATCCCCGAGCTGACAAGGTAAAAATCTGTCGTTCTGCCCCTGAACAAGGCAGTTAACCCACCGTTCCCCGGTAGGCCGTCATTGAAAATAAGAATGTGTTCTTAACTGACTTGCCTCGTTAAAAAAGGTGTAAAAAAATAAAAACGGCCAAATCGGTGTCCAAAAATACCGATTTCCGATTGTTATGAAAACTTGAAATCGGCCCTAATTAATCGGCCATTCCAACCTCTAGTATTTACAATGGTGTTTGTTCTTCACTGGTTGCCCTTTTCTTGTGGCAACAGGTCACACATCTTGCTGCTGTGATGTCACACTGTGGTATTTCACCCAGTAGATATGGAAGTTTATAAATATTGGATTTGTTTTCGAATTCTTTGTGGGTCTGTGTAATCTGAGGGAAATATGTGTCTCTAATGGTAATACATTTGGCAGGAGGTTAGAAAGTGCAGCTCAGTTTCCACCTCATTTTGTGGGCAGTGTGCACATAGCCTGTCTTCTCTTGAGAGCCATGTCTGCCTACGGCAGCCTTTCTCAATAGCAAGGCCATTCTCACTGAGTCTGTACATAGTCAAAGCTTTCCTTAAGTTTGGGTCAGTCACAGTGGTCAGGTATTCTGCCACTGTGTACTCTCTGTTTAGGGGACAAATAGCATTCTAGTTTGCTCTGTTTTTTTGTTAATTCTTTCCAATGTGTCAAGTAATTATCTTTTTGTTTTCTCATGATTTGGTTGGGTCTCTCTCTGTCTCTCCAGGCGCAGTAAGTATGATATCCTGATGGAGTTGACCTCTAACCTCCTGTCAGAGGCGCCCAACCACATAGCCTCCATGATCACACTACGAGACCAACTGGTGAGACCTCCGTGTGTGTGTTCCAGTCAACAGTGCATTGTTGTGCGGACCTTGTATGCATGTGTACCAGGACAGGCAGTGTGTGGTTAAAGAGTGTGTATCAGGACAGTGTGAGGTTAGAGAGTGTGTATCGGGACAGTGTGAGGTTAGAGAGTGTGTATCAGGACAGTGTGAGGTTAGAGAGTGTGTATCAGGACAGTGTGTGGTTAGAGAGTGTGTGGTTAGAGAGTGTGTATCAGGACAGTGTGTGGTTAGAGAGTGTGTATCAGGACAGTGTGAGGTTAGAGAGTGTCTATCAGGACAGTGTGGGGTTAGAGAGTGTGTATCAGGACAGTGTGTGGTTAGAGTGTGTGTATCAGGACAGTGTGTGGTTAGAGAGTGTGTATCAGGACAGTGTGAGGTTAGAGAGTGTGTGGTTAGAGAGTGTGTATCAGGACAGTGTGTGGTTAGAGAGTGTGTATCGGGACAGTGTGAGGTTAGAGAGTGTGTATCAGGACAGTGTGTGGTTAGAGAGTGTGTATCAGGACAGTGTGAGGTTAGAGAGTGTGTATCAGGACAGTGTGAGGTTAGAGAGTGTGAGGTTAGAGAGTGTGTATCAGGACAGTGTGGGGTTAGAGTGTGTGTATCAGGACAGTGTGAGGTTAGAGAGTGTGTATCAGGACAGTGTGTGGTTAGAGAGTGTGTATCAGGACAGTGTGAGGTTAGAGAGTGTGTATCAGGACAGTGTGAGGTTAGAGAGTGTGTATCAGGACAGTGTGGGGTTAGAGAGTGTGTATCAGGACAGTGTGTATCAGGACAGTGTGTGGTTAGAGAGTGTGTATCAGGACAGTGTGTGGTTAGAGAGTGTATATCAGGGCAGTGTGTGGTTAGAGAGTGTGTATCAGGACAGTGTGAGGTTAGAGAGTGTGTATCAGGACAGTGTGGGGTTAGAGAGTGTGTATCAGGACAGTGTGAGGTTAGAGAGTGTGTATCGGGACAGTGTGGGGTTAGAGAGTGTGTATCGGGACAGTGTGAGGTTAGAGAGTGTGTATCAGGACAGTGTGAGGTTAGAGAGTGTGTATCAGGACAGTGTGTGGTTAGAGAGTGTGTATCAGGACAGTGTGAGGTTAGAGAGTGTGTATCAGGACAGTGTGGGGTTAGAGAGTGTGTATCAGGACAGTGTGGGGTTAGAGAGTGTGTATCAGGACAGTGTGGGGTTAGAGAGTGTGTATCAGGACAGTGTGTGGTTAGAGAGTGTATATCAGGACAGTGTGAGGTTAGAGAGTGTGTATCAGGACAGTGTGTGGTTAGAGAGTGTGTATCAGGACAGTGTGGGGTTAGAGAGTGTGTATCAGGACAGTGTGAGGTTAGAGAGTGTGTATCAGGACAGGCAGTGTGGTTAGAGAGTGTGTATCAGGACAGTGTGAGGTTAGAGAGTGTGTATCAGGACAGGCAGTGTGGTTAGAGTGTGTGTATCAGGACAGTGTGTGGTTAGAGAGTGTGTATCAGGACAGTGTGAGGTTAGAGAGTGTGTATCAGGACAGGCAGTGTGTGGTTAGAGTGTGTGTATCAGGACAGTGTGAGGTTAGAGAGTGTGTATCAGGACAGTGTGTGGTTAGAGAGTGTGTATCAGGACAGGCAGTGTGTGGTTAGAGAGTGTGTATCAGGACAGTGTGAGGTTAGAGAGTGTGTATCAGGACAGGCAGTGTGGTTAGAGTGTGTGTATCAGGACAGTGTGAGGTTAGAGAGTGTGTATCAGGACAGTGTGAGGTTAGAGAGTGTGTATCAGGACAGTGTGAGGTTAGAGAGTGTGTATCAGGACAGTGTGTGGTTAGAGAGTGTGTATCAGGACAGTGTGAGGTTAGAGAGTGTGTATCAGGACAGGCAGTGTGTGGTTAGAGTGTGTGTATCAGGACAGTGTGAGGTTAGAGAGTGTGTATCAGGACAGTGTGTGGTTAGAGAGTGTGTATCAGGACAGTGTGAGGTTAGAGAGTGTGTATCAGGACAGGCAGTGTGTGGTTAGAGTGTGTGTATCAGGACAGGCAGTGTGTGGTTAGAGTGTGTGTATCAGGACAGTGTGTGGTTAGAGAGTGTGTATCAGGACAGTGTGAGGTTAGAGAGTGTGTATCGGGACAGTGTGAGGTTAGAGAGTGTGTGGTTAGAGAGTGTGTATCAGGACAGGCAGTGTGAGGTTAGAGAGTGTGTGGTTAGAGAGTGTGTATCAGGACAGGCAGTGTGAGGTTAGAGTGTGTATCAGGACAGTGTGAGGTTAGAGAGTGTGTATCAGGACAGTGTGAGGTTAGAGAGTGTGTGGTTAGAGAGTGTGTATCAGGACAGTGTGTGGTTAGAGAGTGTGTATCAGGACAGTGTGAGGTTAGAGTGTGTATCGGGACAGTGTGAGGTTAGAGAGTGTGTGGTTAGAGAGTGTGTATCAGGACAGTGTGTGGTTAGAGAGTGTGTATCAGGACAGTGTGAGGTTAGAGAGTGTGTATCAGGACAGTGTGTGGTTAGAGAGTGTGTATCAGGACAGTGTGAGGTTAGAGAGTGTGTATCAGGACAGTGTGAGGTTAGAGAGTGTGTGGTTAGAGAGTGTGTATCAGGACAGTGTGAGGTTAGAGAGTGTGTATCAGGACAGTGTGAGGTTAGAGAGTGTGTGGTTAGAGAGTGTGTATCAGGACAGTGTGAGGTTAGAGAGTGTGTATCAGGACAGTGTGGGGTTAGAGAGTGTGTATCAGGACAGTGTGTGGTTAGAGAGTGTGTATCAGGACAGTGTGTGGTTAGAGAGTGTGTATCAGGACAGTGTGAGGTTAGAGAGTGTGTATCAGGACAGTGTGAGGTTAGAGAGTGTGTATCAGGACAGTGTGTGGTTAGAGAGTGTCAGGACAGTGTGTGGTTAGAGAGTGTGTATCAGGACAGTGTGAGGTTAGAGAGTGTGTATCAGGACAGTGTGGGGTTAGAGAGTGTGTATCAGGACAGTGTGAGGTTAGAGAGTGTGTATCAGGACAGTGTGAGGTTAGAGAGTGTGTATCAGGACAGTGTGAGGTTAGAGAGTGTGTATCAGGACAGTGTGGGGTTAGAGAGTGTGTATCAGGACAGTGTGAGGTTAGAGAGTGTGTATCAGGACAGTGTGAGGTTAGAGAGTGTGTATCAGGACAGTGTGAGGTTAGAGAGTGTGTATCAGGACAGTGTGTATCAGGACAGTGTGAGGTTAGAGAGTGTGTATCAGGACAGTGTGAGGTTAGAGAGTGTGTGGTTAGAGAGTGTGTATCAGGACAGTGTGTGGTTAGAGAGTGTGTATCAGGACAGTGTGTGGTTAGAGAGTGTGTATCAGGACAGTGTGAGGTTAGAGAGTGTGTATCAGGACAGTGTGTGGTTAGAGAGTGTGTATCAGGACAGTGTGAGGTTAGAGAGTGTGTATCAGGACAGTGTGAGGTTAGAGAGTGTGTGGTTAGAGAGTGTGTATCAGGACAGTGTGTGGTTAGAGAGTGTGTATCAGGACAGTGTGTGGTTAGAGAGTGTGTGGTTAGAGAGTGTGTATCAGGACAGTGTGTGGTTAGAGAGTGTGTGGTTAGAGAGTGTGTATCAGGACAGTGTGTGGTTAGAGAGTGTGTATCAGGACAGTGTGTGGTTAGAGAGTGTGTGGTTAGAGAGTGTGTATCAGGACAGTGTGAGGTTAGAGAGTGTGTATCAGGACAGTGTGAGGTTAGAGAGTGTGTATCAGGACAGTGTGTGGTTAGAGAGTGTATATCAGGACAGTGTGAGGTTAGAGAGTGTGTATCAGGACAGTGTGGGGTTAGAGAGTGTGTATCAGGACAGTGTGTGGTTAAAGAGTGTGTATCAGGACAGTGTGAGGTTAGAGAGTGTGTATCAGGACAGGCAGTGTGTGGTTAAAGAGTGTGTATCAGGACAGTGTGTGGTTAGAGAGTGTGTATCAGGACAGTGTGTGGTTAGAGAGTGTGTATCAGGACAGTGTGGGGTTAGAGAGTGTGTATCAGGACAGTGTGAGGTTAGAGAGTGTGTATCAGGACAGGCAGTGTGTGGTTAAAGAGTGTGTATCAGGACAGGCAGTGTGTGGTTAGAGAGTGTGTATCGGGACAGTGTGAGGTTAGAGAGTGTGTATCAGGACAGTGTGAGGTTAGAGAGTGTGTATCAGGACAGTGTGTGGTTAGAGAGTGTATATCAGGACAGTGTGAGGTTAGAGAGTGTGTATCAGGACAGTGTGGGGTTAGAGAGTGTGTATCAGGACAGTGTGGGGTTAGAGAGTGTGTATCAGGACAGTGTGGGGTTAGAGAGTGTGTATCAGGACAGTGTGGGGTTAGAGAGTGTGTATCAGGACAGTGTGAGGTTAGAGAGTGTATATCAGGGCAGTGTGTGGTTAGAGAGTGTGTATCAGGACAGTGTGTGGTTAGAGAGTGTGTATCAGGACAGTGTGAGGTTAGAGAGTGTATATCAGGGCAGTGTGAGGTTAGAGAGTGTGTATCAGGACAGGCAGTGTGTGGTTAAAGAGTGTGTATCAGGACAGTGTGAGGTTAGAGAGTGTGTATCAGGACAGTGTGGGGTTAGAGAGTGTGTATCAGGACAGTGTGTATCAGGACAGTGTGTGGTTAGAGAGTGTGTATCAGGACAGTGTGTGGTTAGAGAGTGTATATCAGGGCAGTGTGTGGTTAGAGAGTGTGTATCAGGACAGTGTGAGGTTAGAGAGTGTGTATCAGGACAGTGTGGGGTTAGAGAGTGTGTATCAGGACAGTGTGAGGTTAGAGAGTGTGTATCGGGACAGTGTGGGGTTAGAGAGTGTGTATCGGGACAGTGTGAGGTTAGAGAGTGTGTATCAGGACAGTGTGAGGTTAGAGAGTGTGTATCAGGACAGTGTGTGGTTAGAGAGTGTGTATCAGGACAGTGTGAGGTTAGAGAGTGTGTATCAGGACAGTGTGGGGTTAGAGAGTGTGTATCAGGACAGTGTGGGGTTAGAGAGTGTGTATCAGGACAGTGTGGGGTTAGAGAGTGTGTATCAGGACAGTGTGTGGTTAGAGAGTGTATATCAGGACAGTGTGAGGTTAGAGAGTGTGTATCAGGACAGTGTGTGGTTAGAGAGTGTGTATCAGGACAGTGTGGGGTTAGAGAGTGTGTATCAGGACAGTGTGAGGTTAGAGAGTGTGTATCAGGACAGGCAGTGTGGTTAGAGAGTGTGTATCAGGACAGTGTGAGGTTAGAGAGTGTGTATCAGGACAGGCAGTGTGGTTAGAGTGTGTGTATCAGGACAGTGTGTGGTTAGAGAGTGTGTATCAGGACAGTGTGAGGTTAGAGAGTGTGTATCAGGACAGGCAGTGTGTGGTTAGAGTGTGTGTATCAGGACAGTGTGAGGTTAGAGAGTGTGTATCAGGACAGTGTGTGGTTAGAGAGTGTGTATCAGGACAGGCAGTGTGTGGTTAGAGAGTGTGTATCAGGACAGTGTGAGGTTAGAGAGTGTGTATCAGGACAGGCAGTGTGGTTAGAGTGTGTGTATCAGGACAGTGTGAGGTTAGAGAGTGTGTATCAGGACAGTGTGAGGTTAGAGAGTGTGTATCAGGACAGTGTGTGGTTAGAGAGTGTGTATCAGGACAGTGTGAGGTTAGAGAGTGTGTATCAGGACAGGCAGTGTGTGGTTAGAGTGTGTGTATCAGGACAGTGTGAGGTTAGAGAGTGTGTATCAGGACAGTGTGTGGTTAGAGAGTGTGTATCAGGACAGTGTGAGGTTAGAGAGTGTGTATCAGGACAGGCAGTGTGTGGTTAGAGTGTGTGTATCAGGACAGGCAGTGTGTGGTTAGAGTGTGTGTATCAGGACAGTGTGTGGTTAGAGAGTGTGTATCAGGACAGTGTGAGGTTAGAGAGTGTGTATCGGGACAGTGTGAGGTTAGAGAGTGTGTGGTTAGAGAGTGTGTATCAGGACAGGCAGTGTGAGGTTAGAGAGTGTGTGGTTAGAGAGTGTGTATCAGGACAGGCAGTGTGAGGTTAGAGTGTGTATCAGGACAGTGTGAGGTTAGAGAGTGTGTATCAGGACAGTGTGAGGTTAGAGAGTGTGTGGTTAGAGAGTGTGTATCAGGACAGTGTGTGGTTAGAGAGTGTGTATCAGGACAGTGTGAGGTTAGAGTGTGTATCGGGACAGTGTGAGGTTAGAGAGTGTGTGGTTAGAGAGTGTGTATCAGGACAGTGTGTGGTTAGAGAGTGTGTATCAGGACAGTGTGAGGTTAGAGAGTGTGTATCAGGACAGTGTGTGGTTAGAGAGTGTGTATCAGGACAGTGTGAGGTTAGAGAGTGTGTATCAGGACAGTGTGAGGTTAGAGAGTGTGTGGTTAGAGAGTGTGTATCAGGACAGTGTGAGGTTAGAGAGTGTGTATCAGGACAGTGTGAGGTTAGAGAGTGTGTGGTTAGAGAGTGTGTATCAGGACAGTGTGAGGTTAGAGAGTGTGTATCAGGACAGTGTGGGGTTAGAGAGTGTGTATCAGGACAGTGTGTGGTTAGAGAGTGTGTATCAGGACAGTGTGTGGTTAGAGAGTGTGTATCAGGACAGTGTGAGGTTAGAGAGTGTGTATCAGGACAGTGTGAGGTTAGAGAGTGTGTATCAGGACAGTGTGTGGTTAGAGAGTGTCAGGACAGTGTGTGGTTAGAGAGTGTGTATCAGGACAGTGTGAGGTTAGAGAGTGTGTATCAGGACAGTGTGGGGTTAGAGAGTGTGTATCAGGACAGTGTGAGGTTAGAGAGTGTGTATCAGGACAGTGTGAGGTTAGAGAGTGTGTATCAGGACAGTGTGAGGTTAGAGAGTGTGTATCAGGACAGTGTGGGGTTAGAGAGTGTGTATCAGGACAGTGTGAGGTTAGAGAGTGTGTATCAGGACAGTGTGAGGTTAGAGAGTGTGTATCAGGACAGTGTGAGGTTAGAGAGTGTGTATCAGGACAGTGTGTATCAGGACAGTGTGAGGTTAGAGAGTGTGTATCAGGACAGTGTGAGGTTAGAGAGTGTGTGGTTAGAGAGTGTGTATCAGGACAGTGTGTGGTTAGAGAGTGTGTATCAGGACAGTGTGTGGTTAGAGAGTGTGTATCAGGACAGTGTGAGGTTAGAGAGTGTGTATCAGGACAGTGTGTGGTTAGAGAGTGTGTATCAGGACAGTGTGAGGTTAGAGAGTGTGTATCAGGACAGTGTGAGGTTAGAGAGTGTGTGGTTAGAGAGTGTGTATCAGGACAGTGTGTGGTTAGAGAGTGTGTATCAGGACAGTGTGTGGTTAGAGAGTGTGTGGTTAGAGAGTGTGTATCAGGACAGTGTGTGGTTAGAGAGTGTGTGGTTAGAGAGTGTGTATCAGGACAGTGTGTGGTTAGAGAGTGTGTATCAGGACAGTGTGTGGTTAGAGAGTGTGTGGTTAGAGAGTGTGTATCAGGACAGTGTGAGGTTAGAGAGTGTGTATCAGGACAGTGTGAGGTTAGAGAGTGTGTATCAGGACAGTGTGAGGTTAGAGAGTGTATATCAGGACAGTGTGAGGTTAGAGAGTGTGTATCAGGACAGTGTGGGGTTAGAGAGTGTGTATCAGGACAGTGTGTGGTTAAAGAGTGTGTATCAGGACAGTGTGAGGTTAGAGAGTGTGTATCAGGACAGGCAGTGTGTGGTTAAAGAGTGTGTATCAGGACAGTGTGTGGTTAGAGAGTGTGTATCAGGACAGTGTGTGGTTAGAGAGTGTGTATCAGGACAGTGTGGGGTTAGAGAGTGTGTATCAGGACAGTGTGAGGTTAGAGAGTGTGTATCAGGACAGGCAGTGTGTGGTTAAAGAGTGTGTATCAGGACAGGCAGTGTGTGGTTAGAGAGTGTGTATCGGGACAGTGTGAGGTTAGAGAGTGTGTATCAGGACAGTGTGAGGTTAGAGAGTGTGTATCAGGACAGTGTGTGGTTAGAGAGTGTATATCAGGACAGTGTGAGGTTAGAGAGTGTGTATCAGGACAGTGTGGGGTTAGAGAGTGTGTATCAGGACAGTGTGGGGTTAGAGAGTGTGTATCAGGACAGTGTGGGGTTAGAGAGTGTGTATCAGGACAGTGTGGGGTTAGAGAGTGTGTATCAGGACAGTGTGAGGTTAGAGAGTGTATATCAGGGCAGTGTGTGGTTAGAGAGTGTGTATCAGGACAGTGTGTGGTTAGAGAGTGTGTATCAGGACAGTGTGAGGTTAGAGAGTGTATATCAGGGCAGTGTGAGGTTAGAGAGTGTGTATCAGGACAGGCAGTGTGTGGTTAAAGAGTGTGTATCAGGACAGTGTGAGGTTAGAGAGTGTGTATCAGGACAGTGTGGGGTTAGAGAGTGTGTATCAGGACAGTGTGGGGTTAGAGAGTGTGTATCAGGACAGTGTGGTTAGAGAGTGTGTATCAGGACAGTGTGGTTAGAGAGTGTGTATCAGGACAGGCAGTGTGTGGTTAGAGTGTATATCAGGGCAGTGTGTATCAGGACAGTGTGTGGTTAAAGAGTGTGTATCAGGACAGGCAGTGTGTGGTTAGAGTGTATATCAGGGCAGTGTGTATCAGGACAGTGTGTGGTTAAAGAGTGTGTATCAGGACAGTGTGAGGTTAGAGAGTGTGTATCAGGACAGTGTGGGGTTAGAGAGTGTGTATCAGGACAGTGTGAGGTTAGAGAGTGTGTATCAGGACAGTGTGGGGTTAGAGAGTGTGTATCAGGACAGTGTGTGGTTAGAGAGTGTGTATCGGGACAGTGTGAGGTTAGAGAGTGTGTATCAGGACAGTGTGAGGTTAGAGAGTGTGTATCAGGACAGTGTGGGGTTAGAGAGTGTGTATCAGGACAGTGTGTGGTTAGAGAGTGTGTATCAGGACAGTGTGAGGTTAGAGAGTGTGTATCAGGACAGTGTGTGGTTAGAGAGTGTGTATCAGGACAGTGTGAGGTTAGAGAGTGTGTATCAGGACAGTGTGAGGTTAGAGAGTGTGTATCAGGACAGTGTGTGGTTAGAGAGTGTGTATCAGGACAGTGTGTGGTTAGAGAGTGTGTATCAGGACAGTGTGTGGTTAGAGAGTGTGTATCAGGACAGTGTGAGGTCAGAGTGTGTATCAGGACAGTGTGTGGTTAGAGAGTGTGTATCAGGACAGTGTGGGGTTAGAGAGTGTGTATCAGGACAGTGTGGGGTTAGAGAGTGTGAGGTCAGAGTGTGTATCAGGACAGTGTGAGGTCAGAGTGTGTATCAGGACAGTGTGAGGTTAGAGTGTGTATCAGGACAGTGTGTGGTTAGAGAGTGTGTATCAGGACAGTGTGAGGTTAGAGAGTGTGTATCAGGACAGTGTGTGGTTAGAGAGTGTGTATCAGGACAGTGTGGGGTTAGAGAGTGTGTATCAGGACAGTGTGGGGTTAGAGAGTGTGTATCAGGACAGTGTGGGGTTAGAGAGTGTGTATCAGGACAGTGTGAGGTTAGAGAGTGTGTATCAGGACAGTGTGTGGTTAGAGAGTGTGTATCAGGACAGTGTGGGGTTAGAGAGTGTGTATCAGGACAGTGTGTGGTTAGAGAGTGTGAGGTTAGAGAGTGTGTATCAGGACAGTGTGTGGTTAGACAGTGTGTATCAGGACAGTGTGTGGTTAGAGAGTTTGTATCAGGACAGTGTGAGGTTAGAGAGTGTGTATCAGGACAGTGTGTGGTTAGACAGTGTGTATCAGGACAGTGTGTGGTTAGAGAGTGTGTATCAGGACAGTGTGAGGTTAGAGAGTGTGTATCAGGACAGTGTGAGGTTAGAGAGTGTGAGGTCAGAGTGTGTATCAGGACAGTGTGAGGTCAGAGTGTGTATCAGGACAGTGTGTGGTTAGAGTGTGTATCAGGACAGTGTGAGGTTAGAGAGTGTGTATCAGGACAGTGTGAGGTTAGAGAGTGTGTATCAGGACAGTGTGTGGTTAGAGAGTGTGTATCAGGACAGTGTGAGGTTAGAGAGTGTGTATCAGGACAGTGTGTGGTTAGAGAGTGTGTATCAGGACAGTGTGTGGTTAGAGAGTGTGTATCGGGACAGTGTGTGGTTAGAGAGTGTGTATCAGGACAGTGTGTGGTTAGAGAGTGTGTATCAGGACAGTGTGTGGTTAGAGAGTGTGAGGTTAGAGAGTGTGTATCAGGACAGTGTGTGGTTAGAGAGTGTGTATCAGGACAGTGTGGGGTTAGAGAGTGTGTATCAGGACAGTGTGAGGTTAGAGAGTGTTTATCAGGACAGTGTGAGGTTAGAGAGTGTGTGGTTAGAGAGTGTGTATCAGGACAGTGTGAGGTTAGAGAGTGTGTATCAGGACAGTGTGGGGTTAGAGAGTGTGTATCGGGACAGTGTGGGGTTAGAGAGTGTGTATCAGGACAGTGTGTGGTTAGAGAGTGTGTATCGGGATAGTGTGAGGTTAGAGAGTGTGTATCGGGATAGTGTGAGGTTAGAGAGTGTGTATCGGGACAGTGTGAGGTTAGAGAGTGTGTATCAGGACAGTGTGAGGTTAGAGAGTGTGAGGTTAGAGAGTGTGTATCAGGATAGTGTGAGGTTAGAGAGTGTGTATCGGGACAGTGTGTGGTTAGAGAGTGTATCAGGACAGTGTGTGGTTAGAGAGTGTATCAGGACAGTGTGGGGTTAGAGAGTGTGTATCAGGACAGTGTGAGGTTAGAGAGTGTGTATCAGGACAGTGTGAGGTTAGAGAGTGTGTATCAGGACAGTGTGTGGTTAGAGAGTGTGTATCAGGACAGTGTGGGGTTAGAGAGTGTGTATCGGGACAGTGTGTGGTTAGAGAGTGTGTATCAGGACAGTGTGAGGTTAGAGAGTGTGTATCAGGACAGTGTGAGGTTAGAGTGTGTGTATCAGGACAGTGTGAGGTTAGAGAGTGTGTATCAGGACAGTGTGAGGTTAGAGAGAGTGTATCAGGACAGTGTGGGGTTAGAGAGTGTGTATCAGGACAGTGTGAGGTTAGAGAGTGTGTATCAGGACAGTGTGAGGTTAGAGAGTGTGTATCAGGACAGTGTGAGGTTAGAGAGTGTGTATCAGGACAGTGTGAGGTTAGAGAGTGTGTATCGGGACAGTGTGGGGTTAGAGAGTGTGTATCGGGACAGTGTGAGGTTAGAGAGTGTATCGGGACAGTGTGAGGTTAGAGAGTGTATCGGGACAGTGTGAGGTTAGAGAGTGTATCGGGACAGTGTGAGGTTAGAGAGTGTGTATCAGGACAGTGTGAGGTTAGAGAGTGTGTATCAGGACAGTGTGAGGTTAGAGAGTGTGTATCAGGACAGTGTGTGGTTAGAGAGTGTGTATCAGGACAGTGTGTGGTTAGAGAGTGAGTGTGTATCAGGACAGTGTGAGGTTAGAGAGTGTGTATCAGGACAGTGTGGGGTTAGAGAGTGTGTATCAGGACAGTGTGGGGTTAGAGAGTGTGTATCGGGACAGTTTGAGGTTAGAGTGTGTATCGGGACAGTGTGAGGTCAGAGTGTGTATCGGGACAGTGTGAGGTCAGAGTGTGTATCGGGACAGTGTGAGGTCAGAGTGTGTATCGGGACAGTGTGAGGTCAGAGTGTGTATCGGGACAGTGTGAGGTCAGAGTGTGTATCGGGACAGTGTGAGGTCAGAGTGTGTATCGGGACAGTGTGAGGTCAGAGTGTGTATCGGGACAGTGTGAGGTCAGAGTGTGTATCGGGACAGTGTGAGGTCAGAGTGTGTATCGGGACAGTGTGAGGTCAGAGTGTGTATCGGGACAGTGTGAGGTCAGAGTGTGTATCGGGACAGTGTGAGGTCAGAGTGTGTATCGGGACAGTGTGAGGTCAGAGTGTGTATCGGGACAGTGTGAGGTCAGAGTGTGTATCGGGACAGTGTGAGGTCAGAGTGTGTATCGGGACAGTGTGAGGTCAGAGTGTGTATCGGGACAGTGTGAGGTCAGAGTGTGTATCGGGACAGTGTGAGGTCAGAGTGTGTATCGGGACAGTGTGAGGTTAGAGTGTGTATCGGGACAGTGTGAGGTCAGAGTGTGTATCGGGACAGTGTGAGGTCAGAGTGTGTATCGGGACAGTGTGAGGTTAGAGTGTGTATCGGGACAGTGTGAGGTTAGAGAGTGTGTATCGGGACAGTGTGAGGTTAGAGAGTGTGTATCGGGACAGTGTGTGGTTAGAGAGTGTGTATCGGGACAGTGTGAGGTTAGAGTGTGTATCGGGACAGTGTGAGGTTAGAGTGTGTATCAGGACAGTGTGGTTAGAGAGTGTGTATCAGGACAGTGTGGTTAGAGAGTGTGTATCAGGACAGTGTGTATCAGGACAGTGTGAGGTTAGAGAGTGTGTATCAGGACAGTGTGTATCAGGACAGTGTGAGGTTAGAGAGTGTGTATCAGGACAGTGTGTGGTTAGAGAGTGTGTATCAGGACAGTGTGGGGTTAGAGAGTGTGTGGTTAGAGAGTGTGTATCAGGACAGTGTGTGGTTAGAGAGTGTGTATCAGGACAGTGTGGTTAGAGAGTGTGTATCAGGACAGGCAGTGTGAGGTTAGAGAGTGTGTATCAGGACAGGCAGTGTGTGGTTAGAGAGTGTGTATCAGGACAGTGTGAGGTTAGAGAGTGTGTATCAGGACAGTGTGTGGTTAGAGAGTGTGTATCAGGACAGTGTGTGGTTAGAGAGTGTGTATCAGGACAGTGTGAGGTTAGAGTGTGTATCAGGACAGTGTGAGGTTAGAGTGTGTATCAGGACAGTGTGAGGTTAGAGAGTGTGTATCAGGACAGTGTGTTTTCTCTCTGCAGAGTATCAGTGAGAAGACCTTCAAGCGTATGTATCAGTACATGCAAGCCGCCAAACTGGTCCAAGTTGTCATTAAACCAGTTGAACACCTCAACCCTACAGTAGGACCTTGTGACACCAGGAGAGGTATGTACACTACCTCACTACCTCACTACCTCTACCCTACAGTAGGACCTTGTGACACCAGGAGAGGTATGTACCCTACACACTACCTCACTACCTCACTACCTCAACCCTACAGTAGGCCCCTGTGATACCAGGAGAGGTATGTACCCTACACACTACCTCACTACCTCAACCCTACAGTAGGGCCCTGTGACACCAGGAGAGGTATGTACCCTACACACTACCTCACCACCTCAACCCTACAGTAGGACCCTGTGACACCAGGAGAGGTATGTACCCTACACACTACCTCACTACCTCACTACCTCAACCCTACAGTAGGACCCTGTGACACCAGGAGAGGTATGTACCCTACACACTACCTCACTACCTCAACCCTACAGTAGGACCCTGTGACACCAGGAGAGGTATGTACCCTACACACTATCTCACTACCTCAACCCTACAGTAGGGCCCTGTGACACCAGGAGAGGTATGTACCCTACACACTACCTCACTACCTCAACCCTACAGTAGGGCCCTGTGACACCAGGAGAGGTATGTACCCTACACACTAACTCACTACCTCAACCCTACAGTAGGGCCCTGTGACACCAGGAGAGGTATGTACCCTACACACTACCTCACTACCTCACTGCCTCAACCCTACAGTAGGATCCTGTGACACCAGGAGAGGTATGTACCCTACACACTACCTCACTACCTCAACCCTACAGTAGGGCCCTGTGACACCAGGAGAGGTATGTACCCTACACACTACCTCACTACCTCACTGCCTCAACCCTACAGTAGGACCCTGTGATACCAGGAGAGGTATGTACCCTACACACTACCTCACTACCTCACTACCTCAACCCTACAGTAGGGCCCTGTGACACCAGGAGAGGTATGTACCCTACACACTACCGCACTACCTCAACCCTACAGTCGACCCCTGTGATACCAGGAGAGGTATGTACCCTACACACTACCTCACTACCTCAACCCTACAGTAGGGCCCTGTGACACCAGGAGAGGTATGTACCCTACACACTGCCTCACTACCTCAACCCTACAGTAGGGCCCTGTGACACCAGGAGAGGTATGTACCCTACACACTACCTCACTACCTCACTGCCTCAACCCTACAGTAGGACCCTGTGATACCAGGAGAGGTATGTACCCTACACACTACCTCACTACCTCAAACCTACAGTAGGACCCTGTGATACCAGGAGAGGTATGTACCCTACACACTACCTCAACCCTACAGTAGGGCCCTGTGACACCAGGAGAGGTATGTACCCTACACACTACCTCACTACCTCACTATCTCAACCCTACAGTAGGCCCCTGTGACACCAGGAGAGGTATGTACCCTACACACTACCTCACTACCTCACTACCTCAACCCTACAGTAGGACCCTGTGACACCAGGAGAGGTATGTACCCTACACACTACCTCACTACCTCAACCCTACAGTAGGCCCCTGTGACACCAGGAGAGGTATGTACCCTACACACTACCTCACTACCTCACTCCCTCAACCCTACAATAGGACCCTGTGACACCAGGAGAGGTATGTACCCTACACACTACCTCACTACATCAACCCTACAGTAGGGCCCTGTGATACCAGGAGAGGTATGTACCCTACACACTACCTCACTACCTCAACCCTACAGTAGGACCCTGTGATACCAGGAGAGGTATGTACCCTGCACACTACCTCACTACCTCACTCCCTCAACCCTACAGTAGGACCCTGTGACACCAGGAGAGGTATGTCCCCTACACACTACCTCACTACCTCAACCCTACAGTAGGCCCCTGTGATACCAGGAGAGGTATGCACCCTACACACTACCTCACTACCTCAACCCTACAGTAGGACCCTGTGATACCAGGAGAGGTATGTACCCTACACACTACCTCACTACCTCACTACCTCAACCCTACAGTAGGGCCCTGTGATACCAGGAGAGGTATGTACCCTACACACTACCTCACTACCTCAACCCTACAGTAGGACCCTGTGATACCAGGAGAGGTATGTACCCTACACACTACCTCACTACCTCACTACATCAACCCTACATTAGGGCCCTGTGATACCAGGAGAGGTATGTACCCTACACACTACCTCACTACCTCAACCCTACAGTAGGCCCCTGTGATACCAGGAGAGGTATGTACCCTACACACTACCTCACTACCTCAACCCTACAGTAGGACCCTGTGACACCAGGAGAGGTATGTACCCTACACGCTACCTCGCTACCTCACTACCTCAACCCTACAGTAGGGCCCTGTGACACCAGCAGAGGTATGTACCCTACACACTACCTCACTACCTCAACCCTACAGTAGGGCCCTGTGACACCAGGAGAGGTATGTACCCTACACACTACCTCACTACCTCAACCCTACAGTAGGACCCTGTGATACCAGGAGAGGTATGTACCCTACACACTACCTCACTACCTCAACCCTACAGTAGGACCCTGTGACACCAGGAGAGGTATGTACCCTACACACTACCTCACTACCTCAACCCTACAGTAGGGCCCTGTGATACCAGGAGAGGTATGTACCCTACACACTACCTCACTACCTCACTACCTCAACCCTACAGTAGGCCCTTTTGACACCAGGAGAGGTATGTACCCTACACACTACCTCACTACCTCACTACCTCAACCCTACAGTAGGGCCCTGTGACACCAGGAGAGGTATGTACCCTACACACTACCTCACTACCTCAACCCTACAGTAGGACACCCTGTGACACCAGGAGAGGTATGTACCCTACACACTACCTCACTACCTCACTACCTCAACCCTACAGTAGGACCCTGTGACACCAGGAGAGGTATGTACCCTACACACTACCTCACTACCTCACTACATCAACCCTACAGTAGGACCCTGTGACACCAGGAGAGGTATGTACCCTACACACTACCTCACTACCTCACTCCCTCAACCCTACAGTAGGACCCTGTGACACCAGGAGAGGTATGTACCCTACACACTACCTTACTACCTCAACCCTACAGTAGGGCCCTGTGACACCAGGAGAGGTATGTACCCTACACACTACCTCACTACCTCAACCCTACAGTAGGACCCTGTGATACCAGGAGAGGTATGTACCCTACTCACTACCTCACTACCTCAACCCTACAGTAGGACCTTGTGACACCAGGAGAGGTATGTACCCTACACACTACCTCACTACCTCACTACCTCAACCCTACAGTAGGACCCTGTGACACCAGGAGAGGTATGTACCCTACACACTACCTCACTACCTCAACCCTACAGTAGGGCCCTGTGATACCAGGAGAGGTATGTACCCTACACACTACCTCACTACCTCACTACCTCAACCCTACAGTAGGACCCTGTGATACCAGGAGAGGTATGTACCCTACACACTACCTCACTACCTCAACCCTACAGTAGGACCCTGTGACACCAGGAGAGGTATGTACCCTACACACTACCTCACTACCTCAACCCTACAGTAGGGCCCTGTGACACCAGGAGAGGTATGTACCCTACACACTACCTCACTACCTCAACCCCACAGTAGGACCCTGTGACACCAGGAGAGGTATGTACCCTACACACTACCTCACTACCTCACTACCTCAACCCTACAGTAGGACCCTGTGATACCAGGAGAGGTATGTACCCTACACACTACCTCACTACCTCACTACCTCAACCCTACATTAGGACCCTGTGACACCAGGAGAGGTATGTACCCTACACACTACCTCACTACCTCAACCCTACAGGAGGCCCCTGTGACCCTGGCCGAGACCCTATTAGGGTGTTTTGGGGAGTTGGGATATGATAATTCAATTACCACATGTATATTAATACTAACTTGTACATGTGAAACAGGACCGATATAATCACCCAGTCTGACGGCTGGTTCTCCTAGACACTAACTCAGATATAATCACCCAGTCTGATGGCTGGTTCTCCTAGACACTAACTCAGATATAATCACCCAGTCTGATGGCTGGTTCTCCTAGACACTAACTCAGATATAATCACCCAGTCTGGTGGCTGGTTCTCCTAGACACTAACTCAGATATAATCACCCAGTGTGATGGCTGGTTCTCCTAGACACTAACTCAGATATAATCACCCAGTGTGATGGCTGGTTCTCCTAGACACTAACTCAGATATAATCACCCAGTCTGATGGCTGGTTCTCCTAGACACTATGCCCTATACACTATGCCCTATACACTACGC
Source organism: Salvelinus fontinalis (assembly GCF_029448725.1). Lineage (NCBI taxonomy): Eukaryota > Metazoa > Chordata > Actinopteri > Salmoniformes > Salmonidae > Salvelinus > Salvelinus fontinalis. The sequence continues at coordinate 12,859 of NW_026600684.1, read as the reverse complement.
CCTTTGTTCTGTCTGACACCCTGTTCCCTTCCTCACTAACTCCCCCTTCCTTACTCTCCTTGTCCTCACTGAGGCCGCCTTGTTCCCTAACCCCTCGTCTCCTCTCCTCTAGGCACCAAGGTAGTGGCTCGCTGTCTGAAGCTAATCAAACCCTACGTGAGGAAGGAGGTGGTCGAGGATGACGATGATAACGACGACGATGATGGGGGAGGAGCAAATAGGAAGACCGTCCCCACAGAGGGGCGGATCATGGAGAGAGACTTGCTCTCACAGGCCTATGGGATCAGTACGTTCTGGTTTGCTCTTTTCTTATTGGCCAAAATATTGGTGTAGAAATAGGTATTTTCCTTTTTTTTAAGGCAAGGAAACATTTCCATTTGTGATTGGTTGAATGTCTTACTCTCTGCTTTGTGATTGGCTGATCTAGTCGTGTCCTGCGGGACCAAGGGCATCTCTCAGAGTGCACTGCGTGCGAGGATGTGCATCGGCAATCTGGAGTCTCGTATGATCTGCCGACTGCTGGAGAGGACAGACATGATCAAGGTAAAAGTCTGTGTATACACATTCAATAAATATATTCACAGATATGTCATCTACTGTGATGTCACCATTGTTTTGTCATAGATCATCATTGATATGTCATTTTTCTGTCGTCATGTCAACGCTTATTGCGCTGTGTCTGTTTGCCGTGTATATGTAAGTTTTCCCATGTTTAAAAAATAAATAAATATGAAATGGACAATTGTGCGTGTGTTCCCGTGTGTCCGTCCGTCCCTCAGGGTTTCATGGAAGACGAGGGTCGTCAGAGGACCACTAAGTACCTCGGCCATATGCATGTAGATGAGTCCGATCTGCTTCAACATCTAGTTAAAGAGCAGGAGCGATCAGACAGGCTTCGCGCTGGAGGGGGAGGAGGGGAAGGAGAGGGGGTCCCCAAAACCCCAGCACAGGCTACCCCAAAAACACCAGCTACCCCAAAGACTCGGCCTACCCCAAAAACACCAGCTACCCCAAAGACTCGGCCTACCCCAAAAACACCAGCTACCCCAAAGACTCGGCCTACCCCAAAAACCCCATTGCTTCTGGAACCTCTGGGAGACACTGAGGGAGAGGAGGAGGAGGAGAGAGAGAGGGATGAGGAAGACAAAGACTGGGAAGTCAAGAAGAAAGGGAAGAAGGGAGCGAAGAAGAAAAATGCAAAAGAAAAGAAAGTGGGCAAGATGTCTCTCCTGAAGCAGTCCAAAGTCAACTTCCTGGTACCTCATCACTCTACACCCATCACGAGTAAGTACCCAACACCTTAAATACTGACCTAACTCTACTTCCTGGTACCTCATCACTCTACACCCATCACGAGTAAGTACCCAACACCTTAAATACTGACCTAAATCTACTTCCTGGTACCTCATCACTCTACACCCATCACGAGTAAGTACCCAACACCTTAAATACTGACCTAAATCTACTTCCTGGTACCTCATCACTCTACACCCATCACGAGTAAGTACCCAACACCTTAAATACTGACCTAAATCTACTTCCTGGTACCTCATCACTCTGCACCCATCACGAGTAAGTACCCAACACCTTAAATACTGACCTAACTCTACTTCCTGGTACCTCATCACTCTACACCCATCACGAGTAAGTACCCAACACCTTAAATACTGACCTAACTCTACTTCCTGGTACCTCATCACTCTACACCCATCACGAGTAAGTACCCAACACCTTAAATACTGACCTAAATCTACTTCCTGGTACCTCATCACTCTACACCCATCACGAGTAAGTACCCAACACCTTAAATACTGACCTAAATCTACTTCCTGGTACCTCATCACTCTACACCCATCACGAGTAAGTACCCAACACCTTAAATACTGACCTAAATCTACTTCCTGGTACCTCATCACTCTGCACCCATCACGAGTAAGTACCCAACACCTTAAATACTGACCTAACTCTACTTCCTGGTACCTCATCACCCTAACACCCATTTCCCTACACCTTAGCATCCTGTAGGGGTTCAATCTAACCAATGCTCACTTAAGATTTCATCTCCATTTACACTGCATTTGGAAAGTATTCAGACCCCTTCACTTTTCCTGCATTTTACAGCCTTATTCTAAAATAATAAAAAATAAATAAAAAATCCCTCATCAGTCTACACGCAACACTCCATAATGACAAAGCAAAAACAGGTATTTAGACATTTCTGCAAAAGTATAAAAATTAAAAAATTAAAAAAATCTCACATTTACATAAGAATTCAGACCCTTTACTCAGTACTTTGGTAGCGATTACAGCCTCAAGTCTTCCTGGGTAGGATGCTATAAGTTTGGCACACCTGTATTTGGGGTGTTTCTCCCATTCTTCTCTGCAGATCCTCTCAATCTCTGTCAGGTTGGATGGGGAGCGTCGCTACACAGATATTTTCAGGTCTCTCCAGAGATGTTCGATCGGGTTCAAGTCCGGGCTATAGCTGGGCCACTCAAGGACATTCAGAGACTTGTCCTGAACCTACTCCTGCGTTGTCCTGTTAGAAGGTGAACCTTCGTCCCAGTCTGAGGCTCTGGAGCAGGTTTTCATCAAGGATCTCTGGGTTCCTTGTTCTGTTCATCTTTCCCTCGATCCTGACTAGTCTCCCTGACGCTGGAAAACACCCCCACAGCATCCCCACAGCTCCGCTCATCTTTGCTTTGATCCTGACTAGTCTCCCTGACGCTGGAAAACACCCCCACAGCATCCCCACAGCTCCGCTCATCTTTGCTTTGATCCTGACTAGTCTCCCTGACGCTGAAAAACATCCCCACAGCTCCGCTCATCTTTGCTTTGATCCTGACTAGTCTCCCTGACGCTGAAAAACATCCCCACAGCTCCGCTCATCTTTGCTTTGATCCTGACTAGTCTCCCTGACGCTGAAAAACACCCCCACAGCATCCCCACAGCTCCGCTCATCTTTGCTTTGATCCTGACTAGTCTCCCTGACGCTGGAAAACACCCTCACAGCATCCCCACAGCTCCGCTCATCTTTGCTTTGATCCTGACTAGTCTCCCTGACGCTGGAAAACACCCCCACAACATGATGCTGCCACCACCATGCTTCACCGTAGGGATGGTGCCAGGTTTCCTTCAGATGTGACACTTGGCATTCAGGCCAAAGAGTTCAATCTTGGTTTCATCAGCCCAGAGAATCTTGTTTTTCATGGTCTGAGAGTCTTTAGGTGCCTTTTGGCAAACTCCAAGCGTGCTGTTGTGAGCCTTTTACTGAGGAGTGGCTTCCGTCTGGCCACTCTACCATAAAGGCCTGAATGGTGGAGTGCTGCAGAGATGGTTGTCCTTCTGGAAGGTTCTCCCATCTCCACAGAGGAACTATAGAGCTCTGTCAGAGACCGTCGGGTTCTTGGTCACCTCCCTGACCAAGGCCCTTCTCCCCGATTGCTCAGTTTGGCCGGGCGGCCAGCTCTAGGAAGAGTCTTGGTGGCTCCAAACGTCTTCCATTTAAGAATGATGGAGGCCACTGTGTTGTTGGGGACCTTCAAAGCTGCAGACATTGTTTGGTACCCTTCCCCAGATCTCTGCCTCGACACAATCGTGTCTCGGAGCTCAATGGACAATTCCTTCGACCTCATGGCTTGGTTTTTGCTCTGACATTCACTGTCAACTGTGGGACCTTATATAGACAGGTGTGTGCCTTTCCAAATAATGTCCAATCAATTGAATTTACCACAGGTGGACTCCAATCGAGTTGTAGAAACATCTCAAGGATGATCAATGGAAACAGGATGCACCTGAGCTCAATTTCAACTGTCATAGCAAAGGGTCTGAATACTTATGTAAATACGGTATTTCTGTTTTTACATTTCTAAAAACTGGATTTCGCTTTGTCATTATGGGGTATTGTGATGTCATTATGGGGTATTGTGATGTCATTATGGGGTATTGTGATGTCATTATGGGGTATTGTGGGTAGATTGAATTTTAAAAATATATTTTTACAATAAGGATGTAACATAATGTGGAAAAAGTGAAGACGTCTGGCTGTCAGGTTGAGGAATTGTATCAGATCTATTTCTATCTGTGATGTTTCACGCCCCTGAATATTCCCCTGCTTTACCTTGGTTCACTTGCCTCTCAGGTAAGACCACACCCCCTACCAAAGGTGGAGCCAATCAGGAGCCAGAGCTGGAGTCTACGCTCAGCCCAGAGGAGGAGTCAAAATTCTGTCCTGACGTTTCATTGGACCAGACGGGGAGTATGTTCGAAGGCAACAGCCAAGCAGAGAACAGCGTCACGGTCGTCGAGGAGATCCCCAGTCAGAAGGTGAGGCTGTGTGTCTCTAACATTATGGTGTAAGATGTCTTTAAATCTAGTGCACGAATTCCCTGTCTGAATCCCTCTCCTCTTCCTCCCTCCGTCTCTGTTTGGTCAGGAGCACCAACGCCAGACGTACCGCCTGCTGAAGAGGAAGAACGTGATTGTGGAAGCTGTCCAGAGCCTCAAGATCATAGAGGGCCTCTTCACGTCAGTCACACCACTTCCTGTCTCACTGGGATTTGTAGTTTAAAACAATATATAAATAATCCTGAATCTGATTATATTGCTCTTCTCATCCCCCCCTCCTCTCTCTCTCTGTCTCTCTCTCTCTCTGTCTCTCTCTCTCTCTGTCTCTCTGTCTCTCTGTCTCTCTCTCTGTCTCTGTCTCTCTCTCTGTCTCTCTCTCTCTCTGTCTCTCTCTCTCTCTCTCTCTCTCTCTCTCTGTCCCTCTCTCTCTCCCCCCTCTGTGTCTCCCTCCAGAATCCAGAGGTTGGTTCAGGATGAGGAGAAGCTAGAGGGTGTGATCACCAAGTGTTGTAAGAAGTCTATCCTGCGTCTCATCAGATCTCTGTCTAAAGAGGGAATGCTCAAACTGTTCAGAACCACTGTTATACAGGACGGAGTCAGCAAGAAGGTACACACACTGCGCACACACACACACTGGACACACACACACACACACACTGGACACACACACACACACACACACACACACACACTGGACACACACTGGACACACACACTGCACGCACACTGGACACACACACACTGGACACACTGCACACACACACTGGACACACGGACACACACACACACACACACACACTGGACACACACACACACACTGCACACTGGACACGGACACACTGGACACACACTGGATGTACACACTGGACCCACATAAACAGACAGACATTCACCCGTGCATTTACAGCTTGTAACTAGTTTCTCTAACTGTGTATTTTGTCTCCCTCTCTCCTCCTCTCTTCCTTTCTTCCTCTCCTCCTCTCTTCCTCTCCTCCTCTCCTCCTGCTCCTCTCCTCCTCTCCTCCTGCTCCTCTCCTCCTCTCCTCCTGCTCCTCTCCTCCTCTCCTCCTGCTCCTCTCCTCCTCTCCTCCTGCTCCTCTCCTCTCCTCTCCTCTCCTCTCCTCTCCTCTCCCCTCCTCTCCTCTCCTCTCCTCTCCCCTCCTCTTCACCCCCTCTCTTCTCTCTTCCTCTCTTCCTCCTCTCTTCTTCTCCCCTCCTGTCTCCTCCTCCTCTCCTCCTCCTCTCCTCTCCTCTCCTCTCCTCTCCTCTCCTCTCCTCCTCCTCTCCTCCTCCTCTCCTCTCCTCCTCCTCTCCTCCTCCTCTCCTCCTCCTCTCCTCCTCCTCTCCTCCTCCTCTCCTCTCCTCCTCCTCTCCTCTCCTCTTCTCCCCCACTCCTCTCCTCTCCCCTCCTCTCCCCTCCTCTCCTCTCTTCTCCCCTCCTCTCCCCTCCTCTCCTCTCCTCTCCCCTCCTCTCCCCTCCTCTCCCCTCCTGTCTCCTCCTCCTCCTCCTCTCCTCCTCCTCTCCTCCAGGTGGAGTTTATAGTCCACCCCTCTGTCTCTCCTAGTGATGCTGTAGTGAAGTCGGCTATAGAACAGGTCCGCTTCCGCATCTCCAGCTCCTACCCTGCTGCACGGTGAGACGGACGGACGAACAGACGGACGCACTGACAGACGGACAGACGGACACACTGACAGACGGACGGGTGGACGCACTGACAGACGGACGGATGGACGGACGGATGGATGGACGGACGGACGGACGGACGCACAGACACACTGACAGACAGACACACTGACAGACAGACTCACTGACAGACAGACTCACTGACAGACAGACTCACTGACAGACAGACTCACTGACAGACAGACTCACTGACAGACAGACTCACTGACAGACAGACTCACTGACAGACAGACTCACTGACAGACAGATTCACTGACAGACAGATTCACTGACAGACAGATTCACTGACAGACAGATTCACTGACAGACAGATTCACTGACAGACAGATTTAAGAGTAAAGACTCCTCTATAACTGCTCTCTCTTTCATTTCTCTCTATCCTTCTCTCTCTCTGTAGTAATGAAATGCAGGAGGAGGAGAAGGCTAAGGAGAGAGAGAGGAGCAGTGTGGGAAATGAGGTCCCTGCTGAACCCCAGAATATGACAACAGAGGACAAAGACAAACAACTGAAGACCTTCAAACCTTCTATAGGTGAACTTCTGTGTGGTGTGAGATGGTGGTAACCCTGCTACCTGGAATATGACTGTTCAGTAGCTGACAAGCCTCTCTGTCTCTCTCTGTCCCTCTCTGTCTCACTCTCTCTCTCTCTCTCTGTCTCTGTCCCTCTCTCTGTCTCTCTCTGTCTCACTCTCTCTCTCTCTCTCTGTCCCTCTCTGTCTCACTCTCTCTCTCTCTCTCTGTCTCTGTCTCTCTCTGTCCCTCTGTCTCCCCCGTCTCTCTCTGTCCCTCTGTCTCCCCCCGTCTCTGTCTCTGTCCCTCTCTGTCCCCCTCTGTCTCCCCCGTCTCTCTCTGTCTCCCCCCGTCTCTGTCTCTGTCCCTCTCTGTCCCTCTCTGTCTGCCCCCGTCTCTCACTCTGTCTCTCTCTCTGTCTCCCCCGTCTCTCACTCTGTCTCTCTCTCTGTCTCCCCCGTCTCTCTCTCTCTGTCTCCCCCCGTCTCTGTCTCTGTCCCTCTCTGTCCCTCTCTGTCTCTCTCTCCCCCCCGTCTCTGTCTCTGTCCCTCTCTGTCCCTCTCTGTCTCTCTCTCTCCCCCCGTCTCTGTCTCTGTCCCTCTCTGTCTGCCCCCGTCTCTCTCTGTCCTCTCTGTCTGCCCCCGTCTCTTCCTCTGTCTCTCTCCTCTGTCCTTCTCTGTCTGCCCCCGTCTCCCCCCGTCTCTCTCTGTCCCTCTCTGTCTGCCCCTGTCTCTTCCCCTGTCTCTCTCTCTCTCTCTCTGTCTGCCCCCGTCTCTCTCTGCCCCTCTCTGTCTATGTCTCCCCCCGTCTCTCTCCCTCCGTCTGTCTCCCCCCGTCTCTCTCTGTCCCTCTCTCTCTGTCCCCCCGCCTCTCTCTCTGTCCGCCCCCGCCTCTCTCTCTGTCCGCCCCCGCCTCTCTCTCTGTCTGCCCCCGCCTCTCTCTCTGTCCGCCCCCGCCTCTCTCTCTGTCCGCCCCCGCCTCTCTCTCTGTCCGCCCCCGCCTCTCTCTCTGTCCGCCCCCGCCTCTCTCTCTGTCCGCCCCCGCCTCTCTCTCTGTCCGCCCCCGCCTCTCTCTCTGTCCGCCCCGTCTCTCTCTGTCTCTCTCTCTCTCTCTCTCTGACTGTCTCTCTCTGTCCGCCCCCAGTCCCAGGTCTCAGCAGGTCTTTGGGGTACCAGCCTAAGATGCCACGTCTGAGACTGACACACACCTTCTTGTGGTACGCACCAGTATTAGCCTTAAACTAACTAGTCCCACAGTCAGTATTACCCTTAAACTAACTAGTCCCACAGTCAGTATTACCCTTAAACTAACTAGTCCCACAGTCAGTATTACCCTTAAACTAACTAGTCCCACAGTCAGTATTACCCTTAAACTAACTAGTCCCACAGTCAGTATTACCCTTAAACTAACTAGTCCCACAGTCAGTATTACCCTTAAACTAACTAGTCCCACAGTCAGTATTACCCTTAAACGAACTAGTCCCACAGTCAGTATTACCCTTAAACGAACTAGTCCCACAGTCAGTATTACCCTTAAACGAACTAGTCCCACAGTCAGTATTACCCTTAAACGAACTAGTCCCACAGTCAGTATTACCCTTAAACGAACTAGTCCCACAGTCAGTATTACCCTTAAACGAACTAGTCCCACAGTCAGTATTACCCTTAAACGAACTAGTCCCACAGTCAGTATTACCCTTAAACGAACTAGTCCCACAGTCAAGCTAACTTATTCCCTTAAACGAACTAGTCCCACAGTCAGTATTACCCTTAAACGAACTAGTCCCACAGTCAGTATTACCCTTAAACGAACTAGTCCCACAGTCAGTATTACCCTTAGCAACGTAAGGCGGTTCAGTTCCCACAGTCAGTATTACCAGTAGTCCACACAGTGTAACACTGGTCAACGTAAGGGGTCCCACAGTCAGTATTACCAGTATTACCCTTAAACTAACTAGTCCCACAGTCAAGCAACTTTTCCCTTTGTCGGATAAACTATTTTGAATTAAATTAAATATATTGTTCTAGGAAAAATGGTATTTCATACCACACAGTGTACACTGGGCAACGTAAGGGGTTCAGTTAATAGTATTTCATACCACACAGTGTACACTGGGCAACGTAAGGGGTTCAGTTAATAGTATTTCATACCACACAGTGTACACTGGGCAACGTAAGGGGTTAGTTAATAGTATTTCATACCACACAGTGTACACTGGGTAACGTAAGGGGTTCAGTTAATAGTATTTCATACCACCCAGTGTACACTGGGCAACGTAAGGGGTTCAGTTAATAGTATTTCATACCACACAGTGTACACTGGGCAACGTAAGGGGTTCAGTTAATAGTATTTCATACCACCCAGTGTACACTGGGCAACGTAAGGAGGTTCAGTTAGTAGTATTTCATACCACACAGTGTACACTGGGCAACGTAAGGGGTTCATTATTAATGAAGCCAGAGAAACACTTGTTAAAACCATATCAATATTTATCATTGATGAAATGTGTTCCTAGGTATCTGGTCTACGGACACCCCCTGAGACACCCCTCTACCCCCTCTACCGCCACTCCCCCTGACCTCCACAACACCCCCAGCTCTATCGTCCTCCCCACTGATAACCCTGGTGTCCAGACGACCTACCCCACCACCCCCGGTAACCCCTCACAACCCCAAACTACACACCCTGACGACACCCATCCTTCTAGCTCTGAAAACACAGACCTCACCACCTCAACCCCCCGAAACACAGACTCCCCCGACACCCAGAACTCGGACCTCCCCGACACCCAGAACTCGGACCTCCCCGACACCCAGAACCCACCCACTGACAACGCTGCAGTAAGTGACCCCGCCTCCACAGAGGGCCAGCCAGGCCTGCCCACTGACCCGGAAGTGATGTCATCGTTGGCGGAGGAAGGGCAGGAGGGGATCAATCTGACAGATGTCGGACACGACCCTGACATGAAAGGTACATTACAGAAATATTTGAATTAATGCTAACCTCCCTTGTTATTGGTACGAGAATATGTGAATTAATGCTAACCTCCCCTGTTATTGGTACGAGAATGTGAATGAATGCTAACCTCCCCTGTTATTGGTACGAGAATATGTGAATTAATGCTAACCTCCCCTGTTATTGGTACTAGAATATGTGAATGAATGCTAACCTCCCCTGTTATTGGTACTAGAATATGTGAATGAATGCTAACCTCCCCTGTTATTGGTACTAGAATATGTGAATTAATGCTAACCTCCCCTGTTATTGGTACTAGAATATGTGAATGAATGCTAACCTCCCCTGTTATTGGTACTAGAATATGTGAATGAATGCTAACCTCCCCTGTTATTGGTACTAGAATATGTGAATTAATGCTAACCTCCCCTGTTATTGGTACTAGAATATGTGAATTAATGCTAACCTCCCCTGTTATTGGTACTAGAATATGTGAATTAATGCTAACCTCCCCTGTTATTGGTACTAGAATGTGTGAATGAATGCTAACCTCACCTGTTATTGGTACTAGAATGTGTGAATGAATGCTAACCTCCCCTGTTATTGGTACTAGAATGTGTGAATGAATGCTAACCTCCCCTGTTATTGGTACTAGAATGTGTGAATTAATTCTAACCTCCCCTGTTATTGGTACTAGAATGTGTGAATTAATGCTAACCTCCCCTGTTGTTGGTACTAGAGTATGTAATTCACGGCAGCATCCCGCATTCACGGCAGCATCCCGCATTCACGGTAGCATCCCGCATTCACGGTAGCATCCCGCATTCACGGTAGCATCCCGCATTCACGGCAGCATCCCGCATTCACGGCAGCATCCCGCATTCACGGCAGCGTACCGCATTCACGGCAGCGCCCCGCATTCACGGTAGCATCCCGCATTCACGGCAGCATCCCGCATTCACGGTAGCGTCCCGCATTCACGGTAGCATCCCGCATTCACGGCAGCATCCCGCATTCACGGTAGCATTATTGGTACTAGAATATGTGAACTAATGCTAACCTCCCGCTGTTATTGGTAGCTAGAATATGTGAATGAATGCTAACCTCCCCTGTTATTGGTACTAGAATGTGTGATTCACGGCAGCATCCCGCATTCACGGCAGCATCCCGCATTCACGGCAGCGTCCCGCATTCACGGCAGCGTCCCGCATTCACGGCAGCGTCCCGCATTCACGGCAGCGTCCCGCATTCACGGCAGCGTCCCGCATTCACGGCAGCGTCCCGCATTCACGGCAGCGTCCCGCATTCACGGCAGCGTCCCGCATTCACGGCAGCGTCCCGCATTCACGGCAGCGTACCGCATTCACGGTAGCATCCCGCATTCACGGCAGCATCCCGCATTCACGGTAGCATTATTGGTACTAGAATATGTGAATTAATGCTAACCTCCCCTGTTATTGGTACTAGAATATGTGAATGAATGCTAACCTCCCCTGTTATTGGTACTAGAATGTGTGAATGAATGCTAACCTCCCCTGTTATTGGTACTAGAATGTGTGATTCACGGCAGCATCCCGCATTCACGGCAGCATCCCGCATTCACGGCAGCGTCCCGCATTCACGGCAGCGTCCCGCATTCACGGCAGCGTCCCGCATTCACGGCAGCGTCCCGCATTCACGGCAGCGTCCCGCATTCACGGCAGCGTCCCGCATTCACGGCAGCGTCCCGCATTCACGGCAGCATCCCGCATTCACGGCAGCGTCCCGCATTCACGGCAGCGTCCCGCATTCACGGCAGCGTACCGCATTCACGGCAGCGTCCCGCATTCACGGCAGCGTACCGCATTCACGGTAGCATCCCGCATTCACGGCAGCATCCCGCATTCACGGTAGCATTATTGGTACTAGAATATGTGAATTAATGCTAACCTCCCCTGTTATTGGTACTAGAATATGTGAATGAATGCTAACCTCCCCTGTTATTGGTACTAGAATGTGTGAATGAATGCTAACCTCCCCTGTTGTTGGTACTAGAGTATGTAATTCACGGCAGCATCCCGCATTCACGGCAGCATCCCGCATTCACGGCAGCGTACCGCATTCACGGCAGCGTACCGCATTCACGGCAGCGTACCGCATTCACGGCAGCGTACCGCATTCACGGTAGCATCCCGCATTCACGGCAGCATCCCGCATTCACGGTAGCATTATTGGTACTAGAATATGTGAATTAATGCTAACCTCCCCTGTTATTGGTACTAGAATATGTGAATGAATGCTAACCTCCCCTGTTATTGGTACTAGAATGTGTGAATGAATGCTAACCTCCCCTGTTATTGGTACTAGAATGTGTGAATGAATGCTAACCTCCCCTGTTATTGGTACTAGAATGTGTGAATGAATGCTAACCTCCCCTGTTATTGGTACTAGAATGTGTGAATGAATGCTAACCTCCCCTGTTATTGGTACTAGAATGTGTGAATGAATGCTAACCTCCCCTGTTATTGGTACTAGAATGTGTGAATTAATTCTAACCTCCCCTGTTATTGGTACTAGAATATATGAATTAATGCTAACCTCCCCTGTTATTGGTACTAGAATATGTGAATGAATGCTAACCTCCCCTGTTATTGGTACTAGAATGTGTGAATGAATGCTAACCTCCCCTGTTATTGGTACTAGAATGTGTGAATGAATGCTAACCTCCCCTGTTATTGGTACTAGAATGTGTGAATGAATGCTAACCTCCCCTGTTATTGGTACTAGAATATGTGAATGAATGCTAACCTCCCCTGTTATTGGTACTAGAATGTGTGAATGAATGCTAACCTCCCCTGTTATTGGTACTAGAATGTGTGAATGAATGCTAACCTCCCCTGTTATTGGTACTAGAATGTGTGAATGAATGCTAACCTCCCCTGTTATTGGTACTAGAATGTGTGAATGAATGCTAACCTCCCCTGTTATTGGTACTAGAATGTGTGAATGAATGCTAACCTCCCCTGTTATTGGTACTAGAATGTGTGAATGAATGCTAACCTCCCCTGTTATTGGTACTAGAATGTGTGAATTAATTCTAACCTCCCCTGTTATTGGTACTAGAATATATGAATTAATGCTAACCTCCCCTGTTATTGGTACTAGAATATGTGAATGAATGCTAACCTCCCCTGTTATTGGTACTAGAATGTGTGAATGAATGCTAACCTCCCCTGTTATTGGTACTAGAATATGTGAATGAATGCTAACCTCCCCTGTTATTGGTACTAGAATATGTGAATGAATGCTAACCTCCCCTGTTATTGGTACTAGAATGTGTGAATGAATGCTAACCTCCCCTGTTATTGGTACTAGAATGTGTGA